>NW_024044853.1:1070329-1342847 GCF_015852505.1 Tachyglossus aculeatus | reverse complement strand
TTCCAGGCCCATGCTCTTTCCACTAGGGCAGGTTGCTTCTCCCACGCTTGGTAGTTAGGGGGTTCCTTGGAGGCTGCAGAGACCCTGCCCTGACAAGCTCTCCAGCAGCTTGGCTTCAAGGCTTTCCATCGCCTTACCCCCTCCTACCTCACCCCTCTTCTCTCGTTCTCTAGCCCAGCCCGGATCCTCCGCTCTTCTGCCGCCGCTCACCTCTTCACTGGGCCTCGTTCTCGCCTCTCCCGCCATCGACCCCCGGCCCACAACCTTCCCGTGGCCTGGAATGCCCTCCTTCTACACAGCCGCCAAACCAGTTCTCTTTCTCCATTCAAAGCCCTACTGAGAGCTCACCTCCTTCAGGAGACCTTCCCAGACTGAGCCCCCCCTTTTCCTTGGTGTCATTCTCGACTCCACTCTCTCATTCACCCCTCACATCCAAGCCGTCAGCAAAACCTGCCAGTCTCAGCTCCACAACATTGCCAAGATCCGCCCTTACCTCTCCATCCAAACCGCTACCCTGCTCGTTCATGCTCTCATCCTATCCCGTCTGGACTACTGCATCAGCCTTCTCTCTGATCTCCCATCCTCGTGTCTCTCCCCACTTCAATCCATACTTCATGCTGCTGCCCGGATTGTCTTTGTCCAGAAACGCTCTGGGCATGTTACTCCCCTCCTCAAAAATCTCCGGTGGCTACCAATCAATCTGTGCATCAGGCAGAAACTCCTCACCCTCGGCTTCAAGGCTCTCCATCACCTCGCCCCCTCCTACCTCACCTCCCTTCTCTCCTTCTACAGCCCACCCCGCACCCACCGCTCCTCTGCCGCTGATCTCCTCACCATACCTCGTTCTCGCCTGTCCCGCCATCGACTTCCGGCCCACGTCATCCCCCGGGACTGGAATGCCCTCCCTCTGCCCATCCGCCAAGCTAGCTCTCTTCCTCCCTTCAAGGCCCTACTGAGAGTTCACCTCCTCCAGGAGGCCTTCCCAGACTGAGCCCCTTCCTTCCTCTCCCCCTCGTCCCCCTCTCTATCCCCCCATTTTACCTCCTTCCCTTCCCCACAGCACCTGTATATATGTATATATGTTTGTACATATTTATTACTCTATTCATTTATTTATTTATTTTACCTGTACATATCTATTCTATTTATTTTATTTTGTTGGTATGTTTGGTTTTGTTCTCTGTCTCCCCCTTTTAGACTGTGAACCCACTGTTAGGTAGGGATTGCCTCTATATGTTGCCAACTTGTGCTTCCCAAGCGCTTAGTACAGTGCTCTGCACACAGTAAGCGCTCAATAAATACGATTGATTGATTGATTGATTGATTTCCTCTGCTCTTCCTCCCCTCCCCATCGGCCCACCTCCCTCCCTCTGTTCTACCCCCTTCCTCAATAAATAAAACTGAATGAATGAATGAAGTCTTAACCTGTCCTCCATCATCATCATCATCATCATCACCAATCATTCTGCCGTGGCCTGTGATATAGGGCCTTGTACCATATTTATTTATTCATTTATATTAATGTCTCTCTCCCCCTCTACACTGTAAGCACATTGTGGGCAGGGAACATGTCTGCTAATTCTGTTGAATTGTGCTTTCCCAAGCATTTAGTACAGTGCTCTGCAAATAGCCAATAAATATCATTGATAGATTGACTGAGTGATTGGGAGGAGCAGCATGGTTTAGTGGAAAGAGCGTGGGCTTGGGAGTCAGATGCCATAGGTTCTAATCCCGTCTCTGCCACTGGTTAGATGTGTGACTTGGGGCAAGTAACAACTTCTCCGTGCCTCAGTGACCTGATCTGTAAAATGGGGATTGAGACTGTTAGCCCCATGTGGGACTACCTGATTATCGTGTATCTACCCCAACGTTTAGAACAGGGATTTGCACATAATACGTGCTTAACAAATACCATCGTTATTATTATTATCATTATTATGAAAACTGGAGGAGCTTGGGTTCAGCTGTAGTTGCAGCCTTCCTCGTTTAGAAGAAAAATTAAAGTTTCTGCGATTTTTCTCAAATATTCCCCTTCCTGGGCAGCATTTCCCAATACTTAATCCATCAGTCATCTGTAGACGTCTTTCATTTGTAGGCGTCACGCCCTGGGTAGCGGGGCAAAGAGGAAAAAATGAAAAGGAGCAAAGAGTAGAATTTAATCCTCATTTTACAGTGGAGGTTACTGGGGCCCAGAGAAGTGAAGTGACTTCCCAAGGTGACACAACAGACACATGGCAGAACCGGGATTAAAGTCCAGGTCTTCTGACTCCCAGGCCCGTGCTCTAGTAACTAGAACACACTGCATGGATAACTTAATATTTTCACCTCCATCCATCCCACAGGACCCTATTTCCTATTTCCCGACAAGAAAGAAATGGTCATCCACACGGCGGTGAGGGAATTCCTCCTTCTGGGATTCTCGGAGGTCCGGGACCTGCAGCTGGTACAAGCCACACTGTTCCTCTGGGTCTACCTGGTGGCCCTTATGGGGAATCTCCTCATCGTTGTCGTCACCGCCCTCGACCGGTACCTCCACACCCCCATGTACTTCTTCTTCAGGAATCTGTCCATCCTCGACCTCTGCTACATCTCCTTCACCGTCCCCAAATCCATCCACAACTCCCTGACAGACCGTAGATCCATTTTCTTCCTGGACTGTGCCACCCAGTTCTTCTCGGTGGTCCTGTCTGCCGTTTCAGAGGTGTCCCACTTCACGGCGATGTCCTACGACCGCTAAGCCGCCATCTGCCTCCCCCTGCGCTATAAGCACATCGCGGACCTAGGGGCCTGTGGGAAGATGGTCGCCGCCTCATGGCTCAGCGGGGGGCTGAACGGAGGCATCCACAGCGCCGCAACTTTCTCCCTCCTCTTCTGTGACACCAACGCCATCTGTCAGTTCTTCTGTGACATCCCTTTCCTTATCAGGCTCTCCTGTTCCAGATGCTACAGTGATGAGATCACCGTTCTGGGCCTCAGCGTTTTTCTGTGCCACAGTTGTTTCGTCTGCATCGTCGTCTCATAGGCGCGCATCTTGCTGGCCGTGCTGAGGATGCCAGTCGCCGAGGGCTGGGCCAAAGCCTTCTCCACCTGCCTGCCTCACCTCGTCGTCGTCATTTTGTTTCTCTCTACCTCCTTCTTTGCCCATCTCAAGCCTCCCTCAGACTCCCCCTCGACGCTGGACCTGCTGTTGTCCGTGTTCTAAACCATGGTGCCCCCCGACCTGAAACCCCTCATCTACATCCTGAGGACCCGGGACATGAAGGCCTCCCTGGGGAGGGTCCTAAGGTGGACATTTTTCACGTAGAATGGAATGCCTCTAGTCTGTTCAAATGTGGAAGATTAGCATTGACTCTATCCAACAATCAATCAGCGGTATTTATTAAGTGTTAACTGTATCCAGAGCACTCTACTAAGCGTAGATCCTTTGAAGGACACAGATATGTGCAATCCGAAGATTCCGACACTTTGATATTCTATTAATCGTATTTATTGAGTGGTTTCATTTTTTAAATGATATTTGTTAAGCTGTTACTATGTGCCAGGCTCTGCTCTAAGCACTAGGGTAACTTAAGCTCGCGGTCTTATTCCCAATTTGACAGATGAGGTAACTGAGGCATGGAGAAGTTAAGTGACTTGCCCCAAATCTCACAGCAGACAAATAGCATAGCCGGAATTAGAACCCTTGTCATATTTACTGAGTGCCAAGCACTGCACTCAAAAACAAAAATACCCGCCTACTGGATTAGGATAGATAGGGGTAGACAGGGAACATATGTATCACCTCTATTGTAATGTCCTCTCCTAAGTACTTAGTAAAGTGCTCTGCACAGAGTAAGCACTTAGTAAATAACATTGATTCAAGTTGTACAATTTGTGCCTCGATCTTGTCTATCTCACCGCCAACCCCTCGCCCCTATTCATTCAATCGTATTTATTGAGCACTTACTGTGTGCAGAGCACTGCAAGAGAAGGAGCGTGGCTCAGTGGAAAGAGCTTGGGCCTGGGAGTCCGAGGTCATGGGTTCTAATTCCGGCTCCGCCACTAATCAGCTTTGTGACTTTGGGCCAGTCACTTACCTTCTCTGTGTCTCAGTTCCCGAGTCTGTAAAATGGGGATGAAGACTGTGAGACCACGTTGGACAACCTGCTTTCCTTGTATCTACCCCAGTGCTTAGAACAGTGCTCAGCACATAGTAAGCGCTTAACAAATACCGTCATCATTATACTAAGCGTGGCTCAGTGGAAAGAGCCCGGGCTTGGGAGTCAGAGGTCATGGGTTCTAATCCCGACTCCACCACATATATGCTGTGTGACCTTGGGAAAGTCGTTTAACTTCTCTGAGCCTCAGTTACCTCATCTTTAAAATGGGGATTAAGACTGTGGGTCACACGTGGGCCTCTGGCCTAGAACACCTTCCCCCTTCATATCCAACAGCCTATCACCCTCCCCACCTTCAAAGCTTTATTAAAATCCCATCTCCTCCAAGAGGCCTTCCCTAACTAAGCCCCCATTTCTCCTGCTCCTTCTACCGTCTTTAACATCTATGCGCTTGGATCTGTGACCTTTGGACATTTGATATTCCTTTATTCTGTGTTCAGCACTGGACTAAAACCCAGCGTACACACTTCACTCCTCTAACGCCAACCTGCTCATTGGACCTCAACCTCGTCTATCGCGCCGACGACCTCTTGTTTACATCCTGCCTCTGGCCCTGAAAACCCTCCCTCCTCAAATCCAACGGACAGCTGCCCCCTTCAAAGCCTTATTGAAGGAGCATTTCCTCCAAGAGAATTTCCCTTACAAAGCCTTCATTTCCTCTTCTCCCTCTCCCTTTTGCCTTGCCTTGATTTGCTCCCTTAATTCACCTCTCCCTCAGCCCCACAGCTCTTATGTCAATATCTGGGATTCATTTATTTATGTCAATGTCTGTCTCCCCCTCTAGGCTGTAAGTTTGTTGTGTGACCTTGACCTTGGCTTCACTGACTCCGTCCTCTCCTGGTTCTCCTCTTATCTCTCCGGTCGTTCTTTCTCAGTCTCTTTTGCAGGCTCCTCCTCCCCCTCCCATCCTCTTACTGTGGGGGTTCCCCAAGGTTCAGTGCTTGGTCCCCTTCTGTTCTCAATCTACACTCACTCCCTTGGTGACCTCATTCGCTCCCACGGCTTCAACTATCATCTCTACGCTGATGACACCCAGATCTACATCTCTGCCCCTGCTCTCTCCCCCTCCCTCCAGGCTCGCATCTCCTCCTGCCTTCAGGACATCTCCATCTGGATGTCCGCCCGCCACCTAAAGCTCAACATGTCGAAGACTGAGCTCCTTGTCTTCCCTCCCAAACCTTGTCCTCTCCCTAACTTTCCCATCTCTGTTGACGGCACTACCATCCTTCCCGTCTCACAAGCCCGCAACCTCGGTGTCATCCTCGACTCCGCTCTCTCATTCACCCCTCACATCCAAGCCGTCACCAAAACCTGCCGGTCTCAGCTCCGCAACATTGCCAAGATCCGCCCTTTCCTCTCCATCCAAACTGCTACCCTGCTCATTCAAGCTCTCATCCTATCCCGTCTGGACTACTGCACTAGCCTTCTCTCTGATCTCCCATCCTCGTGTCTCTCTCCACTTCAATCCATACTTCATGCTGCTGCCCGGATTATCTTTGTCCAGAAACGCTCTGGACATATTACTCCCCTCCTCAAAAACCTCCAATGGCTACCGATCAATCTGCGCATCAAGCAGAAACTCCTCACCCTGGGCTTCAAGGCTGTCCATCACCTCGCCCCCTCCTACCTCACCTCCCTTCTCTCCTTCTACTGCCCAGCCCGCACCCTCCGCTCCTCCACCACTAATCTCCTCACTGTACCTCGCTCTCGCCTGTCCCGCCATCGACCCCCGGCCCACGTCATCCCCCGGGCCTGGAATGCCCTCCCTCTGCCCATCCGCCAAGCTAGCTCTCTTCCTCCCTTCAAGGCCCTGCTGAAAGCTCACCTCCTCCAGGAGGCCTTCCCAGACTGAGCCCCTTCTTTCCTCTCCCCTCGTCCCCCTCTCCATCCCCCCGTCTTACCTCCTTCCCTTCCCCACAGCACCTGTATATATGTATATATGGTTGTACATATTTATTACTCTATTTATTTATTTATTTATTTATTTTACTTGTACATTTCTATCCTACTTATTTTATTTTGTTGGTATGTTTGGTTCTGTTCTCTGTCTCCCCCTTTTAGACTGTGAGCCCACTGTTGGGTAGGGACTGTCTCTATGTGATGCCAATTTGTACTTCCCAAGCGCTTAGTACAGTGCTCTGCACATAGTAAGCGCTCAATAAATACGATTGATTGATTGATTGATTGACAGTGAATGTGCGTGTTATTCACAGGAAAGGCAGCATGGTGTAATGGATAGAACACAGGCCTGGTAGTTAGAAGGTCATGGGCTCTAATCCCGACTCTGCCACTTGTCTGCTGTGTGACCTTGGACAAGTCCCTTATCTTCTCTGTGCCTAAATTACCTCATCTGTAAAAAGGGGATTGAGATTGTGAGCCCCATGTTGGATAAGGGATTGCCAATTTGCTTGTATCCACTACAGTGTCTAGAACATAGTAAGCGCTGAACAAATAGCATAATTATTACTATTATTATATTGAACTCTCCTATGGTCTGCATACTGTAAACGCTCAATAAATATGATTGACTGAATGATCAAATGCTTGGGAGAGTACCGTTGAAGAAACTGAGGTACGGAGAGGCTAATTAACCTGTCCAAGGTTATAGCGGGCAAGAAGCCAAATTAGGCTTCCCAATCTAGGGCGCTTTCCAGCTGCCCCGCTGAGACCCTCATTTCCTACCCCATAAGGTACAGAGTCCAGAGAGGCTAATCAGAGCTTTCAAAGTCCCCCTCCTTCCCATATACCAACTCTCCTGAGGTCTGTGAGGCTACGGGGACTACCCAAGGTAGTTACCTTGGGAAAGTCACTTCACTTCTCGGAGCCTCAGTTTCTTCATTTTTAAATGGAGATTAAAATGTGACCCACCATGTAGGACATGGACTTTGCCCAACCTGATTAGTTTGCATGTACCCCAGCACTTAGTACAGTGCCTGGCACATAGTGAGTGCTTGACAAAGACCGTAAAACAAAAAAAAGGACAGCACAATCACTGTCACAACCGTTTCATTCTCCTCAAGCATCTCAACACTCTGGGGAGTTTGGACTCGGTGGAGATCTGAGAGCTGATGTCAACCCTTCCATTCCCCGGTTTCTAATGCCACACAGGTATGCATTCTGGGCTCACTACAGGGATGCCAACCGCCTTGTTCCTGAAGGCTTCTGGCTAATAAATTCCAAAGACTCCCCCCGTGCCTAGAGGCACCCAAACAACCAGACACACCTACGGCTGTCCTTCTTTGACCAGCCACTTGTTCAAATGCAGGCCGGAGCCTTGAAGAATTTACCCAACAGAAATATGTGAGCTATAATTTTATTTATCATCGCTGAAATTCTATTTGTTATAGCTATAACGATATTTATTCTGACAGTTTTGACACTTATCTACTTGTTTTGTTCTGTTGTGTGTCTCCCCCTTCTAGACTGTGAGCCGGTTGTTGGGTGGGGACTGTCTCCATGTGTTGCCGACTTGTACTTCCCAAGTGCTTAACCCAGTGCTCTGCACACAGTAAGTGCTCAATAGATACTATGAATGAATGAATGAAAGGTGAGTCCAGCAAACTGCACCTACCACCTATCATTGATCATTTGATTGCTTTATTGAGCTTTTAATGTGTGCAGAACACTCTATTAAGCGTTTGGGAGAGTAATAATAATACTACTAACATTAATATAATAATTATATAATTATAATAATAACAGAGTAATAATAATAATAATTATGGTATTTGGTAAGTGCTTAGTATGTACCAAGAACTGTTCTACAATATAACAGAGCTGGTAGACGTGTTTTCCGCCACAATATGCTTATAGTCTAGAGGGGGAGACAGACATAAACATAAAAAGTAAATTCTGGATGTAATTCATGATTTGTAATTTAGTATATAATAGAATACAATATAATGTACTATTGTCTAATAAATCTGTGGATATAATACACTTAGATTTGCACCATTTATTTGCCCCTCCCTCAGCCACACAGCATTTATGTGCATAGATGGAAAGAGCCTGGGCTTTGGAGTCAGAGGTCATGGGTTCAAATCCCAGCTCCGCCAACTGTCAGCTGTGTGACTTTAGGCAAGTCACTTAACTTCTCTGCGCCTCAGTTCCCTCATCTGTAAAATGGACATTAAGAGTGTGAGCCCCCAGTGGGACAACCTGATCACCTTGTAACCTCCCCAGCGCTTAGAACAGTGCTTTGCACATAGTAAGCGCTTAATAAATGCTATCATTATTATTACTAATGTCTGTCTCCCTCTTTGGACTCTAGCTAAGCTCCTTGTGGGTACGGAATATGTCCCGCAAACTCTGTTTCACTGTACTCTCCTCAAGCGCTTAGTACAGTGCTCTGCATATAGTAAGCATTCAGACATGATTGATTGATTAATCGGAATGTACATAGGTTCCAACTCAATGGCACTTAATAATAATGATAATAATTCCACCACTAGATTGTAAGATTCTTTAGGGAAGGGATCATGTCAACTTGTTCTATCGAGCTCTTACAAGGGCTTAGTTCAGTTCTCTGCACACAGTAAGCACTCAAATATCAATGACTGATGTTTCACTCTCTTTTATTAATGATGTGTATATCGCTATAATTCTATTTATTCTGCCGGTATTGACACCTGTCTACTTGTTTTGTTGTGTTTGTTTGTCTGTATCCCCCTCCTAGACTGTGAGCCCATTGTTGGGTAGGGGCTGTCTCTATGTGTTGCCGATTTGTTCTTCCCAAGCGCTCAGTACAGTGCTCTGCACACAGTAAGCACTCAATAAATAAAATTACGTGAATGAATGAATGTTGGGCTATGCTAAGTGCCTATTTACTAGGCTGTTTTTCCCAGGATGTTGGGGGACAAGTGCGGAGATCCACACCCCACCAAACCCCAGAGTAATTGCATTCCTCTATCATGTCCTTAAAAATGTAGCAGCCTAGGTTTTCAGCACTGGCATTGAAATTAAAAATTCGGGACACGTATCGGGAAACCAGCCAATCCGGTCTGAGACAGCACTTTAGAATATCTGGTGATACACACAACTAAATAGACAGACCTTTTCCTCGTGTGTCTTTATAATACACTTATGTCACATTATGTTATGCAACAGATGTGATCTAGTGGACACACAAAAACAGGGTGGTCAGCTAAAACAGGTCAGTCAAGCCCGGTCTTGGGAGTCAGAGGATGTGGGTTCTAATCCCGGCTCTCCCACTTGTCAGCTTTGTCACTTTGGGCAAGTCACTTCACTCCTCTGGGCCTCAGTTCCCTCATCTGTAAAATGGGGATTAAAACTCCGAGCCTCCCTTGTATCTACCTCAGGGCTTAGAGTAGTAATAATAATGATCATAATAGTATTTGTTAAGTGCTTATTATGTGCAAACCACTGTTCTATGCGCTGGGGGGATACAAGGTGATCAGGTTGTCCCACGTGGGGATGACAGTCTTAATCCCCATTTCACAGATGAGCTAACTGAGGCTGAGAGAAGTTAAGTGATTTGCCCAAGGTCACACAGCAGACATGTGGCGGAGCTGGGATTAGAACCCATGACCTCTGACTCCCAAGCCCGTGCTCTTTCCACTGAGCCACGCTGCTTCCCCTGAAGGAGTGCTCAGCACATAAGAGCTTAAAAATTCCATTATTATTATTATTATTATTATTATTATTATTATTAATGATTGCCTACTAAGTTACTTAAGTTACTAAACTTACTAAATGCTTACTAAGAGTACAATACAACAATGTTGGTAGACACAATCGCAGCAATCAGTATTCATTGAGCACTTGCCATGTGCAGAGCACTGTACTAATGGCTTGGGAGAGGACAGTACAAGCAAGTTGGTGGACACATTCCTGCACACGAGCAGCTCCAAGTCTAGAGCGCAGAGACAATCATTTAAATAAATTAGGTCTATAATAATAATGGCATTTGTTAAGCGCTTAGTACGTGAAAAGCACTGCTCTAAGCGCTAGGGGATACAAGGTGATCACGTTGCCCCAGGTGGGGCTCACAGTCTTAATCCCCATTTTACAGATGAGGTATCCGAGGGTAAGAGAAGTTAAGTGATTTGCCCAAGGTGACACAGCAGACATGTGGGAGAGCTGCGATTAGAACCAATGACCTCTGACTCTCAAGCCCGTGGTCGTTACACTGAGCCATGCTGTTTCTCCCAAGTGCTGTGGAGCTGAAGGTGAGGTGATACAAATCCAAGTGCATAGGTGACACAGAAGAGGGAGAGGAAATCAGGAAAAGAGGGCTTATTTGGGGAAGGCCTCCAGAAAGAGATGTAACTTTATTAATGCTTTGAAGGTGGGGAGAGTGGTGATCTGGTGTATATGGAGGGGGAGAGAGTTCCAGACTAGGGCGAGGTCTTGGAAAAGGGCTCGGCGGCGAGATAGACAAGGTTGGGGCACATTGAGTAAGTTGATGCTAGAGGAGTGGAGTGGGAAGGTTGGTCTGTAATAATGATAACAATAATAATAAGGATTCATTCATTCAATCGTATTTATTGAGCGCTTACTGTGTGCAGAGCACTGTACTAAGCGCTTGGGAAGACAGGTCGGCAACATATAGAGGCTGTCCCTACCCAACAAAGCGCTCACAGTCCAGAAGGTGGAGAGAGACAACAAAGCAAATCATGTAGAAAGGTGTCAAAACTGTCAGAATAAATAGAACTACAGCTATGTGCACATCATTAACAAAATACAGTAGTAAATATGTACAAGTAAAATAGAGTAATAAATCTGTACAAATATATACAAGTACTGTGGGGAGTGGAAAGGGCTGGGGAGGGTGGGGAGGAGGAGAGGGAAAAGGGGGCTTAGTCTGGTAAGGCCTCCTGGAGGACCTGAGATTTCAGTATGGTTTTGAAGGGAGGAAGAGAGCTAGTTTGGTGGCTGTGTGGAGGGAGGGCATTCCAGGCAAGGGGAAGGACGTGGGCCGGCGGTCGACGGCGGGACAGGAGACAACGAGGCCCCGGGAGGAGGTGAGTGGCGACAGAGGAGCGGAGGATACGGGTTGGGCTGTAGAAGGAGAGAAAGGACGTGAGGTAGGAGGGGGCGAGGGGATGGAGAGCTTTGAAGCCTTGAGTGAGGATTTGTGCTTGATTCGTAAGTTGACAGGAAAACACTGGAGATTTTTGAGAGGGGAGTCACATGCCCAGATCGTTTCTGTAAAAGAAAATAATAATAATTGCATTTGTTAAGTGCTTACTATGTGTGAAGCACTTTCCTTAGCGCTGGGGGGACAACAAGGTGATCAGGTTGTCCCATGTGGGGCTCACAGTCTTATTCCCCATTGTACAGATGAGGTAACTGAGGCTCAGACAAGTTAAGTGATTTGCCCAAGATCACACAGCAGACATGTGGCGGGGCCGGGATTAGAACCCATGACCTCTGACTCCTAAACTCGGACTCTTTCCACTGAGCCACTAATCCGCGCAGCAGACTGACGTGTAGACTGAAAGTGGGGGGGAGGAGACAGGAGGATGGGAGATCAGAGAGGAGGTATTTGTTAAGCGCTTATTATGTGCCAAGCACTATTCTAAGCACTATTCCAAGGTATGTACAAGGTAATCGGGTTTTCCCACGTGGGGATCACAATCTTAACCCCCATTTTACAGATGAGGTAACTGAGGCCCATTAAAATTAAGTGACCTGCCCAAAATCACACAACTGATAGGTGGCAGAGCCGGGATTAGAACCCACCACCTCTGACTCCCAATCCAGGTGAGGTAATGTTAGGAATTGCCTAGTACCTCAGAAGGCACTGTTAACTTCTGACATAAGAAGGGAAGAATAAATAATGTGTTAGTGCCCACAGAGACCTGGATATTACTTGGAAAAGAATCCCACTTTACTTCTCATTTTCTACTGCCCTCTCATCCTACCAGGGTGGATAAAACCATATTCCAGAAAGAAATGGCCAATCACACGGAGGTTTCGGAACTTCTTCTGCTGTGTTTCCTGGATGTCCGGGAGCTGCAGCTGGTGCACGCCGCGCTGTTCCTCTTGGTCTATTCGGCATCCCTGGTGGGGAATCTCCTCATTGTCACCGTCACCATCCTCGACCGGTGCCTCCATACCCCCATGTACTTCTTCAGTAACCTGCCCGTCCTCGACCTCTGCCTCATCTCCATCACCGTCCCCCAGCCCATCCACAACTCCCTGACCGACCGTAGATAAATCTCCTCCCTGGGCTGTGCTTTCCAAGTGTTTTCCTTCATACTCTGTGCCTGTGCAGAGACTCCCCTGCTCACGGCGATGTCCTTCGACTGCTACGTGGCCATCTGCCTCCTCCTGCGCTACGGGGTCAGCACGGATGATGGGGTCTGTAGGAAGATGGCGGCCGCCTCGTGGCTCTTTGGCTCACTGAGCGCCATGACGCACGCCATTGCCACCTTCTCCGTCCCCGTCTGGAGGTCTAACGTCCTCCCCCAGTTCTTCTTTGACATCCCTCAGCTCATCGGTCTCGCGGGACCCAGTGGAAATATCCAGGAATTTGTGACAAAAACAGTCTCAGTTGGCCTCACCTTAGGTTATTTCCTCGCCATCGTCGTCTCGTACGTGTATTTCTTTCAGGCCGTGTTGAGGATGCCGGCCACCGTGGGCCGGGCCAAAGCCTTCTCCACTTGCCTGCCCCATCTTACCGTCGTGACGTTATTCGTAGCAAAAGGCGCCTTTGCCTACCTCAAGCCCGTGTCTGACTCCCCCTCGACCCTGGATCTGCTGGTGTCTGTGCTCTACACCGTGGTGCCCCCCGTTCTAAACCCCCTCATCTACAGCCTAAGGAACCGGAACATGAAGGCCGCCTTGAGGAGAATGATAACGGGGAAATGCCTCTAAAATGGCGGCAGAACACCCTTATAGCCCTAATAACGGCGGGTCCCCACCCCTTGGCATCGATACCACGGAGTCTCCTGTGGAGAAAGATGGCTGGCCTGGTTACTGGGACCGCAGGCTCAAGGTCCTCAATGCCTGAATTGATTACAACGCAGACGTCTACAGACAGTGGTGGCTGTGGAGATTGGCTATTTGTAGTATTTGTAAAGCTCATATTGCCAATCAATCGACCGTATGCATTGAGCACTTCCCGTGTGCACAGCACTGTAATAAGCGCTTGGGAGAGTACAGTACAACCATGAACAGACATTCTCTGCCCACAAGTTTACCGTCAAGAGGTGCGGTAGACATTACTAAAAATAAGCAAATTACAGATCCGAACATAAGTGCAGGAGGGTGAGAGCAGGGTGAATAAAGGGCACAAATCCGAGTGCAAGGGCAACAGAGAAAGGAGTAGGTGAAGAGGAAAACGAGGCTTAATCGGAGAAGGGCTCCTATGGAGAGGTGTTCTTAATAAATCTCTAAAGATGGAGAGAGTGATAGCTCAGAGGAGGGTCGTATTCAGTTTGTCAGAGTCTCATTCGTTATCGGAATACCTCTACATTTTAAATTCACTGTGACCAGTGATTATGTCTGTTTATTGTATTCTACTCTCCCAAGCGCTTACTGCAGTGCTTCGTACGCACCAAACGAAGACGAATGAGTGAATTTGTGACCATGGGTATTTTCTTGGGTGAGGGAGGTAATATTAGTGGGACAGTCTGAGCCCTGCTGAAAGTCGGAGATAACATCACCTTTGTACTCCTGAGTCTTCCAGCTAACGAGTCTCTCGGGACGATCCGGGGGCTGTTCCTCTCAGGGGAAGCCCCTCCACCCGTCCCACCCAGAACAGCGTCTGCTGTCTTCGAGGAGCCTGGAGCACTGGTTTTATGCCACACTCTTTCCCGTCCCATTCACAAATCCGCAAGAGGAAACTAGGAGGCGGACCACAGCATCCCCAACCCTGGACCACCCCAGTGAGTCAAAGTCAATCGCTCAATCCACCCATCGTAGTTATGGAGCATTTACTGGGCTCAGGGAATTTTACTGATACAACTGAGTTGATAGACAGGATATGCGCACACGCTAAGTGTTTGGGAGAGTCCAGCACAACAGAATGGGTAGACACAATGTCGGCCGTCATGAAACACATTCTAGCGTGAGAAATAGATATTAAAATGAATTACAGATAGGGGAAGCATCAGAGTATAAGAATATGTCCGTGTGTGAGAAACAACTGAAAAGTAGCATGGCCTAGGGGAAAGACCACAGGCCTGGAAGCCAGAGGACATGGGTTCTAATTCCGGCTCGTCCCCTTATTTGCTATGTGACTTTGAGCAAGTCACTTCTCTCTGCCTCAGGTACCTCATCTGTAACATGGGGATTAAGACTGTGACCCCCATGTGGAACATGGATTTCTGTCTAATCCGATTCTTTCCTCTCCATCCAAACCTATACCCTGCTGGTTCAATCTCTCATCCTATCCCGACTGGACTACTACATCAGCCTCCTCTCTGATCTCCCATCCTCCTGTCTCTCCCCACTTCAGTCTATACTTCACGCTGCTGCCCGGATCATCTTTGTGCAGAAACGCTCTGGACATGTTACTCCCCTTCTCAAAAATCTCCAGTGGCTACCAGTCAACCTACGCATCAAGCAAAAACTTCTCACTCGAGGCTTCAGGGCTCTCCAACATCTCGACCCCTCCTACCTCACCTCCCTTCTCTCCTTCTACAGCCCAGCCCGCACCCTACAATCCTCTGCCGCTAACCTCCTCACTGTACCTCCTTCCCGCCTGTCCTGCCGTCGACCCCCGGCCCACGTCCTACCCCTGGCTTGGAATGCCCTCCCTCGGCACATCCGCCAAACTAACCCTCTTCCTCCCTTCAAAGCCCTACTGAGGGCTCGCCTCCCCCAGGAGGCCTTCCCAGACTGAGCCCGCTTTTTCCTTTCCTCCTCCCCATCCACCCCACCCTACCTCCTTCTCCTCCCCACTGCACCTGTATATATGTTTGTACAGATTTATTACTCTAGTTAATTTATTTGTACATATTTACTATTCTATTTATTTTGAAAATGATGTGCATCTAGCTTTACTTCTAGTTATTCTGATGAGTTGACACCTGTCTGCATGTTTTGTTTTGTTGTCTGTCTCCCCCTTCTAGACTGTGAGCCCGTTGCTGGGTAGGGATCGTCTCTGTATGTTGCCAACATGTGCTTCCCAAGTGCTTAGTACAGTGCTCTGCACAAAATAAGTGCTCAATAAATACGATTAAATGAATGAATGAATATCTTGTATCTAGCCCCGCACTTAGTATACTACCTGGCGCATAGTAACTCTTAACAAATATCACTAAAAAAAGGGTAGTTGGTGGAGCTGGGATTAGAATGCAGGTCAGTGCGCTTTCCATTTAAGTTATGCTGCATCCCAATCACAGACCAGAATGGAATATACAGAATACAAGTCCAGGTTTTAAAGAAGGGCTAGATAAAAAGGCAAGAAGGCAGAGAAAATGGAAGGGGAATGCTAGGTGTGAGAGGAGCAGCCAGACGTGGAATATGGGTGGCAAACCAATCGCTGTGGAAAAGATACGGACCGCCCGAAGACGAAAGGTCTCTTATGCCTCTTAGTCTCTTAGTCGATTAATGGATTAATAATAATTACGGTATTTCTGAAGCGCTTACTATGTGTCAAGCACTATTCTAAGCTCTGGGGTAGATACAAGGTAGTCGAGTTGTCCCACGTGGAGCTCACAGTCTTCAACCCCATTATACAGATGCAGTCACTGAGGCATAGAGAAGTTAAGTGGTTGGCCCATGGTCACACAGCAGATAAATGGCAGAGCCGGGAATAGAAACCCGAGCTCTTTCCATTAATCCACGCTGCTAACCTCTAGTTGAAACCGGTCGAGACCAAGCTGCCAGGATCCCAAAAAGAGGTCGAAGGACAATGAAACTGAGGTTATAATAGCCTGGAAACTCGCTGCTGGCAGGGATTGGGTCTAGAATCCAGCTGCTCTCCCAGAATTGATTCCCATTGCTAGGGAATATTGTGATGTAAATTTTGGGGTGTTTGGGGTATGTGGGTTTCCCTCACCTCCTCCCACCCTATTTATTCACTGTCTCTTCTAGGTTGCCTGGACTCTTAAGTCTTTGCCCCCAAGTACAAGGATACTTATCCTACCCCAGCCCCATAGGGATTATGTCCAATTGCTTACACTCTGTTGCTTCCCGTCTGTACTTAACGTCAATGTCAGCCTCCCCCACAATATTGCAAGCCCCCTGAAATAGGGATCCTGTTTAACAAGCCTAGTTTTTTCTCCAAGGGCTTAGAATAGTGCTCTGGTAGTGCTCACCAAACGGAGAAGCAGTATAGCCTAGCAGAAAGAACCTGGGAGTCAGAGGACCTGTGTTCTAATCCCTTTTCTACCACTTGTCTCCTCTGTTACCTTGGTCAAGTCATTTCTGTGTGGTTCAGTTTCCTCATCTGTAAAATGGGGATGAAGACTGTAAGTTCCATGTGAGACGGAGGCTGTTGTCACACCTGATTAGCTTTTATATTACAGTGCTTGATACATAGTATGTGCTTAACAAATTCCACAATTATTACTACTGCTGTTATTATTATCTTCAATGAATAAAAGGACAGAAACACAGAGAGAGGAAAGAGTTAGTTGAGGGGTATCCTAGATCATAAGGAGGGACTCAAAAAGAGATTCAATCACAAAAATGATTCCATATAAAAGAAAAGTAGCCTCTGAGGAGACATCTTAGAATCTATGAGGAGGTGGTACTGGTAAAAAGAAATCATACCAGCCTCCTCCACTTAAGGCCTTCAATCTTCAATCATCACAATCAATGGTGTTTATTGAGAGCTAACTGTGTGCAGAGCACTATACTGAGTCCTTGAGAGAGTACAGTATGTCAGAGAAGCAGCATGGCATAGTGGATAGAGCATGGGTCTGCGGCCATGCATTCTATTCCCTGCTCTGCCACCTGTCTGTTGTGTAACCTTGGGCAAATCACTTCATTTCTCTATGTGTTAGTTACCTTCTTTATAAAATGGGGAGGGAATCTGTGAGTCCCATGTGGGCCAGGGACTGCGTCCATCCCAATTTGCTTGTATCTTCCCCAGAGCTTAGTAAAGTGCTTGGCACATTGTAAGTGCTACAAGAATATTATTATTATTGTTGTTGTTGTTGTTGTTATTATTTTCATTGTAATATAACAGAGTTGGTAGACACTTTAGAGAGGGAAACAGGCATTAATCTAAATAAATAACATGATATACAATTCATAATTTATAAATATGAAGTTCTGTGGGGTTGAGAGTAGCTTGAATTTCCTCATGGCAAAGCCAGGATGATTCATCCATTCGTTTATTTAATCGTATTTGACAGCACAGTAGATTCTGCGGGCTTTCAGTCACGAGGTCCCTCAGAACAAAAGAGGAATCCTCCTTTCTCCAGAGGGTAAAAAGAGGCCACGTGGGAAGGATTACAAATTGCCACTCGAGAGGAGCGCAGAATGTGAAAGACCATCTTTTGGGAACTCCTCAACAAGAGAGTGAGTGATGTCTCCTCCCGGCTGCAACCAGCAATCAATCAGTGGGATTTCTTGAGCGCTTTCTGTATGCAGAACACTGGACAAAGCGCTCGGGAGAGTATAGAGTTGGGAGATTCCCTGACCACAATGAGTTTACAGTTCAGAGGGGGAGAGAGACTTTAAATAATCCATCAGTGGCATTTACTGAACACTTCTTGTATGCAGAGCTCTGTGACTCTGTGGAAAGATTACGCGCTTGGGAGTCAGAGATCATGGGTTCTAATCCTGGCTCTGCCACTTGTCAGCTGTGTGATTTTGGGCGAGTCACTGAATTTCTCTGGGCCTCAGTAACCTCATCTGTAAAATGGAGAATAAGACTGTGAGCCCCAAGTGGGACGACCTGATCACCTTGTATACCCTCAGCGCTTAGAACAGTGTTTCTCACATAGTAAGCACTTACCAAATGCTATTATCATTATTATTATTATTATTAGCTCGGGAGAGTGAAATTTAACAGACAAGAAACAGGTTCCCTGACCACAACGAGTTTGACGTCTAGTGACTGAGGGGCTGAACAGCAAAAAGGAGAGGCTTTTAAGTCTGGGAGAAATGTGATGAGAAATCGCCTGTTTCCATCCATTGGTAAGTACCAACGTGCGTCAGGAAATCTATTTCAGTGACTTTCAGCTGTTTCATAGTTCAAGTGAGCTCCTGCCTGATCCTTGTCTTCCTGTAGCTTATTAAGCACTTACTACATTCCAAGCACAGGGCTAGGCTCTGGGGTAAATACAAAATTGAAGAGTCCAAATTCCATATGGGCCTCACAGTCTAAATTGGAGAGAGAACAGGTATTTTTTATAGATACTTGTTAAGCACTTAGTGTATGCTCTGTAATAATGATAACAGTAATAATAATTATGGTATTGGTTATGCGCTTACTAGGTGCCAGGCACTATACTAAGCACTGGACCTGTTCTAAGTGATGGAGATGATACGAGATTTGAGAGTCCCACATGGAGCTCACAATTCTAAGTAGAATGGAGAACCGGTATTTTCTTTTTTACTGATACTTGTTAAGCAATTACGTACGTTCCTAGTACTGTTCTTAAGCACTAGGGGAGATACAAGATAATAATAAAAATGAGGGTATTTGTTAAGCATTTACTATATGCTAAGCACTATTCTAAGCACGGGGGTAGATACAAGGTAATCAGGTTGTCCCATGTGGGGCTCACAGTCTTAATCCCCACTTTACAGATGAGGTTACTGAGGCACAGAGAAGTTATGTGGCTTGCCCAAATCACACAGCAGACAAGTGGCAGAAGCGGGATTAGAGCCTACGTCTTCTGACTCCCAAGCCTGTGCTTTCTCCACTAAGCCATGCTGTTTCTCTAATAATCACATTGGACATAGACCCTCTCCCACATTAGGCTCGCAGTTTATGTAGCAGGAAGAAAAGGTCATTAATCACTATTTGCAAATGATGTAACTGAGGCCAAAGAAGAAGTTATGTGCCTAACCCTAGGTCTCACCGAAGGCCACACTGCAAGCTAGTGGCAGAGCTATAATTAAAACTCTGTCTCTTGGTCTAGATATTGCCTTGAATTTTTTTGTCTATGTGCTTTTGTCTCTGTTTCTCTACATCTACCTGCCTTTACACCCCCCTGCTGCTTCATGTTTACCTTTGTGTTTATTTGGGAGAGGACAGTGGTGGTCTGTCATATATGAAGAAAGAGGGCGTTCCAGTGCAGATAAGTAAGGGTGACTAGATAAATAAGAGAAGTTGCAGTATCTCAATCCTTACAAATATTTAAGAACAGGGAAGGTTCCAAGGAGAATATATCAGTTTGACTGCTTGTCTTCATTCCAGGCCAAAGGCAGAAGAAAGAGGAATCTGAGCGGTCCGATGCAACCTAACCATTTCGCTTTTCCTATGTTTTTCTTAGAGTGGTACACAACTGTTTTCTTGGTACACTTAGGTAACTCTCAGAACACATGGTCAATCACAAAGTTGTGACAGAATTCCTCCTGCTGGGTTTCTCGGAGTTCCGGGAACTGCAGCTGGTCCACACCACGCTGTTCCGTCTGGTCTACCTGGTGGCCCTGAGGGGGAATCTCCTCATCGTCGCCTTCACCGTCCTCGACCGGCGCCTCCACACCCCCATGTACTTCTTACTCAGGAACCTGTCCCTCATCGACCTCTGCCTCATCTCCGTAACCGTCCCCAAATCCATCCTCAACTCCCTGATCAACACCAGATCCATCTATTTCAGAAGCTATGTGGCCCAGGTCTTTTTGGTGGTTCTGTTTGGTGGTTCAGAGCTGTCCACCCTCACGGCGATGTCCTATACACTGCCATCTGCCACGTCCTGTGCTACGACCTCATCATGGACCGAGAGGCCTGTGTCTGTGTCTGTGTCTGTGTCATCATGGACCGAGATGGACGCCGTGTCTTGGCTCAACGGAGGGCTTTTGGGGGCGATGTACTCAGTCGGGACGTTCGTATTAAGCTTCTGTGAGTCCAACGTGATCCAGGAGCTCTTCTGTGACGTCCCGTCCTTATTGAAGATCTCTTGTTCGGAAACACACGTTGTGATTGGCATCAATGTGACTGTGGGAATCCGCTTTTGTTTCATCTCCTTCGTCTCTATCGTCGTCTCCTACGTCCACATCTTTTCGGTCATGCTGAGGTTCCCGTCCGCCGAGAGTCGGGCCAAGGCCTTCTCCACCTGCCTGCCCCACCTCGCCGTCTTCACCCTTTTTCTCTCAACTGAAATCTTCACCTACCTCAAACCCGTGTCAGACTCACCGTCGACGCTGGACCTGCTGGTGTCCGTGTTCTACACCGTAGTGCCCCCCACCCTGAACCCGCTCATCTGCAGCCTGAGGAACAGGGAAATAAAGGCCGCCTTGAGGAAAGTTTGTGGCTGAAACCCATATCTCTTGTCTGCCCTCCCCTCTGCTTCGAGCCTGAAATTGATTGTGTACCCCTTAAACACTATGTTACTCACCCCAGCCTCATGATACTTGTATAAATAGCCTCATGCCCTACTATTTTCCCTAACGAGCTGACCTGCCACTTGTCTGCTGTGCGAACTTGAGAAAGTCACTTCACTTCTCTGTGTCTCAGTTGCCTCACCTGTAAAATGGGGATTAAGACTGTGAGCATCATATAAGAAAGGAACTGTGTCCATCCTAATTAAATTCTGCCTGACCCAGGGATTAGTACAGTGCCTGGCACATAGTAAATGTTAAACAAATATCATTAAAAAGATATTAATGATAAATAGATATTAGGTCACTGAGCAGACAGGTGGTGGAGCTGGGACTAATAATAATAATGATATTCATTCATTCATTGATTCAATTGTATTTATTGAGCACTTCCTCTGTTCAGAGCATTGTCCTAGGCGCTTGGAAAGTACAGTTAAGCACTAAAGAGAGACAATCCCTACTCACACAGGGCTTACAGTCTAGAAGCCTGAAAACAAAACAAGTAAATGGACATTAATATACATTGAATTATAGATATGTACATATACACACAAGTACTTTGGGGTTGGGGGGTGAGTAGAGCAAACGGAGATAGTCGAGGTGACGGGGAGGGAAGGGGGATCTGTGGAAAATGGGGGCTTAGTCTGGGATGATAATGATAATATTTGTAGTATTCGTTATGTGCTTACTATGTACCAGGCACTTATACTAAGTGCTAGGATGGTTATAAGCAAATCCTTTCTAAATCACCTTGCCCCTGTATTCCTACTAAAACACAGCCTACGCACTCTGCTCCTCTAATACCAAACTACTCAATGTACCTCGATCTCATCCATCTTCCCTTCGACCCCTCGCCTGCATCCTGCCTCTGGCCTGGAACACCCTCCCTCTTCGTGTCCAACAGACAATTACTCTCCCCACCTTCAAAGTCATAATGAAGGCGTATCCATTCCAAGAGGTCTTTTCTGATTAAACCCTCTTCTCCAACTCCCTTCTGCGTCGCCCTTGCAGTTGGATATGCAACCTTTATTCACACCATCCTCTGCCCACAACACCTATGCCTATATCTGTCATCTATTTGTTAGTATTAATGTCTGTCTCCCTCTCTAGACTGCTAGCTCGCTGAGGACAGGAAACATGTCTACCAACTCTGTTATATTGTAGTCTCCCAAAAGGCTTAGTACATTGCCTTGCACATTGTAAGCGCTTAATAAATATGATTGATTGATTGTTATTACTCCCAAAATGGCCACCCCTTGTTGCATCCTAAAGTGGGTTCTGTACCAGATCTCCCAAAAATGCCTTCAGGTCATGCTTGCTACCAGAGTCTGCAATAAAGTTCTGGAAGGTCATACAGTGCCCGTCCTCTGACCTACTGCTGTTCCTTAGAACAAGACCCATGAGCAGTGCGGCCCACTTAGGTTTCATTCCTACTATTATTCTCTGCTTCCCTCCTCTACCCTCCCCCTATTTTTTAAAATGTTATTTGTTAAGTGCTTACTATGTACCAAGCACTATATTAAACATGGGGGTAGATACAAAATAATCAGATCCCACATGGGGCTCACAGGTATTGAATCCCCATTTTTCAGAGGAGGGAAATGTGGCACAGGGAAGTGAAGCGACTTGCCCAGGGTCACACAACTGACCAGTGGCAGACTTGGGATGAGTACCCAGGTCCTCTGACTCCCAGGCCTGGACTGTTTCCATCAGGCCACTCTGCTTCTGATGAGATACTCAGATGGTCCTAATTTCTGGCTTGAAATGAGGTTCAAATCCCCAAGGTTTTTATTAATTCTGGGAAGGGAATTATGATTAGTTCATTGATGTTGTTCTAGGAAGGAGTCCCAGAGTGGGAACCACGTGGGACCGGGCAGTTATTTAGCTTGTGAGGGCCAGTACTACAGGTAGCCCACAATCCCGGCCTTCCTAGATGACCGGACCATCAGCTGTCTCACCGCAGCCTCGGGCCCGTCCTCCCACGGGGAATCCCCCAGGAAATAACCCCGCCATCTTCTGAGGGGACCGTGCAGTCACCCGGAGAGCCAAGAGGGGGAGGAAGGGTCCTGACAGCTCTTACCCCACGACCAGACCTTCCTGTCACCCCGCCAGCATCAAGAGCCTACGAGACAAAAAGAACTGTGCTAATTATTAAGTGTTAAGTGTATCCCAGGAACTGTTGGTGAGTGCTGTCGTAAACATAAGACTGTAACTTCTTTGTGGGAAGGAAAAGTGTCTGCTAACTCTGTTGTATTTTCCGAATCATTTAGTCCTGTGCTCTGCACATAGTAAACGCTCTAAAAATACCACTGCTTGATTTAGTCAAGAAAATCAGATCAGAAATAGTCTGAGAGTTTATAGTAAAGAGGTTTAGATATATGCCTATATCTTTATAGCCGTATGAAGATTAGCAATATTAGTACCTATCAATCAATCAGTGGTATTTACTGAACACTACTATTCACAGAGCACTGCACTAAGCCTGTTAGAACTATAGCTGGTAGACACAATTCGTGATCAAAAGAACCTTACATTCTAATAATCTCTTTCTCCCGCTCCTTATGGGCAGGAAATGTGTCTACAAATTCTGTACCAAAATGGGGATTGAGACTGTAAGCCCCACGTGGGACATCTCAATTACCTTGAATCTACCCCAGCGCTTAGAACGGTGCTTGACAAAGAGTAAATGCTTATCAAATACTATTGTTATTATTATTATTATTATTATTACCATTATTATTATTACTATTATTATTACTATTACAGTGAGAGAAGCAGTGTGGCTTTGTGGCAAAGGCATGAACTTGGGATTCAGAGGACATGGGTTCTAATCCCGGCTTTGCCACTTGTCTGTTGTGTGGCCTTGGGCAAGCCAATTCTCTGTGCCTCAGTTACCTAATCTGTAAAATGGGGATAAAGACTATGAGCCACACGGGGGAAACTCAATTACCTAGTATCTACCACAGCGCTTAGAACAGTGTTTGGCACATAGTCAACGTTTAACAAATACCATTATTATTATTATCATTAGTATTAGTATTGTTACAGTACAACTCAGAATTAGCAAACACATTCTCTGCCCATAATGATCTTACAGTCTCTAAGCTTCTCTCTGGGTATTTTCATCCTTTTCTTTATTCACCCCTTTATTCCCCTCTCCCTCAGCCTCACAGCACAGCCCCACAGCAGTTCGTATCCATAATTTATTTATTTATATTAATGTGTGACTCCCCCTCAAGTCTTTAAGATCATTGTGGGCAGGAAACTGTTACAGTTTATATCGTACTCTCCCAAGGGCTTAGTACTGTGTTCATCCCACAATAAGGGCTCCCCTCCTCCAAGCGCCCCCAAAGAAGCCCCCTGCTGCCCCCCCCCACTTAAGCGACCTTCCTTAAAGTGTCCCCCATCACCCCCCTCCCCGGTTCGGTCCTGACTGACTCTCCCCCCCCCCCCCGCCCCGACCCCAGGTAAAAGGCACTTGTTAGCACCATGTTACATTAACGACAACCTCATTCGCACCTCCTCAGCCCTCCCATGCTAGTTGGCTGTTCGCTCCTCTCCCCAGGTATCTCTGCTCCCTGACCCCCCTTAACAGGCCCACCCAAATCGAGCACATAATATTTTGTATCTGCTCTCTGTGACATCATTATCTGCCAATTTTGTTATTGCCATAGCATATTGATTGTTTAACTACACCCTGTGATGCCATCACCTACTTATATCATTGCTACTGTTTTATTGCTTCTGCATCTCAATTGTTAACCTTCCGCTGTACTGTCACTCGCCCTGCCGACCT
This sequence comes from Tachyglossus aculeatus, assembly GCF_015852505.1. Lineage (NCBI taxonomy): Eukaryota > Metazoa > Chordata > Mammalia > Monotremata > Tachyglossidae > Tachyglossus > Tachyglossus aculeatus. The sequence continues at coordinate 1,318,478 of NW_024044853.1, read as the reverse complement.
CACCATGAACTTTCAATTCCCTTGCACCCAACTGCCATTTCCATTCCTCACCTTCCCCTTCCCCTCTCCCACCCAGCTTTTTCCCTCCCTCTCACCCACCAAGACCACACCCCCTCACCCCCTAACAAGGATCCCTCTGTACCAGCGCCAGTCCTCCACTCCTCCCTCCCGTCCCCCTCCCTCCCCTTCTCCCCTCCCCCACCCCAACCCAGTTCTCCTTTCCCATCGCCACCCCTCTGTACACTCTCCCCGCCCAGGCCCCCGCCAACTCATCCCAATCCAAACCCTCCCCACCCCTCGCACCCTTCCCCCTTCCTCCCCTCCCTCAACAGCTGCTGCCAAGTGTGGCTTCTGGAACCCCCGCTCCGTTTTAAGTAAGATCTCTTTCATCCTGGACCTATTCCTTTCCAGCTCTCTACTCCTCCTCGCACTAACTGAAACATAGCTGTCTCCGGACGACACGGTTTCTTCTTCTGCTCTCTCCAGTGGAGGCCTCTTCTTCTCCCACTCCCCCAGACTCACCGGAAAAGGAGGAGGTGTCGGTTTCCTTCTCGCCCCCCAATGTTGCTTTCGCACTATCCCCCCTCCCCCTTCCCTTTCCTTCCCTTCCTTTGAAGCCCACATTATTCGCCTCTACCACCCACTCCAGATTCTTGTAGCCGTCATCTACCGCCCTCCCGGCCCCACTTCCAACTTCTTTAATGTCTTTGACCCCTTCCTCACCTTCCTTCTCTCCTTCTCCATGCCCACTCTGATCCTCGGAGGCTTCAACATCCACATGGATAACCCTGACGACTCCTCTGCCGCCCGCCTTCTATCTCTCCTCGACGCTGCCAACCTCTTCCTCCACCCCACCTCACCCACTCACCAACTTGGTCATACCCTCGACCTCATCATCTCCTATCGCTGCACTGTGTCCACCATCACCAACTCTGAAATCCCTCGATCTGATCATAATCTTCTCACCTGCCTCCTCACTCACACTCCTTTCCCCTGTAAATCCATATTACTCCCTCACAGAGATCTCAGCTCTCTTGACCCCACCCATCTTTCAGAGCGCTTCACACCCCACCTCGCCGCCCTCTACTATCTACCCAGTCTTGATGATCAGATTACTGCTCTCAACTCTACCCTTTCTACTCAGCTAGACTCACTCGCTCCCCTTTCCCTTCGACGCTCTCGTATGACTAACCCACAGCCCTGGATCATAGCCACTGTCCGTCTCCTTCGCTCTTATGCTCGAACTGCCGAACGCTGCTGGTGAAAGTCTAAACACCATGCCAACCTCGTTCACTTCAAGTTTATCCTTTCCTGCCTTAACTCAGCCCTCTCTTCTGCCAGACAAAACTATTTCTCCTCCCTTATTGACACCCATGCCCATCGCCCCCCGCCAGTTCTTCCGTACATTCAACTCCCTTCTCAGGCCCCCGGTTCCTCCCCCCTCCTCCTTCCCTCACCCCCAACGATCTGGCCTCCTACTTCATTAACAAAATTAAATCCATCAGGTCCGACCTCCCCAAAGTCACTTCCCCTCCTTCCCCAACCCCCCGGCTCTCAACACTCTCTGCTACTCTCCCATCCTTCCCAGCAGTATCCTCAGAGGAGCTCTCCTCCCTCCTCTCAAGCGCTACTCCGGCCACCTGTGCTTCTGACCCCATTTCCTCTCATCTCATGAAATATCTCGCTCCTTCCCTTCTCCCCTCCTTAACTTCCATCTTCAACCGCTCACTCTCCACTGGTTCCTTCCCCTCTGCCTTCAAACATGCCCATGTCTCCCCCATCCTAAAAATACCCTCTCTTGACCCCACCTCACCTTCTAGTTATCGCCCCATCTCCCTCCTACCATTGCTTTCCAAACTCCTTGAACGAGTTGTCTACACGCGCTGCCTCTAATTCCTCAACAACAACACTCTCCTCGACCCCCTCCAGTCTGGCTTCCGTCCCCTACATTCCACGGAAACTGCCCTCTCAAAGGTCACCAATGACCTCCTGCTTGCCAAATCCAACGGCTCATACTCTATCCTAATCCTCCTCGAGTAGCACTTAAGAGGAGGGAGGAGAGCTCCTCTGAGGATATTCTGGGAAGGATGGGAGAGTATCCGAGAGTGCTACTCAGCTGCCTTCGACACTGTGGACCACCCCCTTCTCCTCAACATGCTATCTAACCTTGGCTTCACAGAATCCGTCCTCTCCTGGTTCTCCTCTTATCTCTCCGGTCGTTCATTCTCAGTCTCTTTTGAAGGTTCCTCCTCCCCCTCCCATCCCCTTACTGTGGGGGTTCCCCAAGGTTCAGTGCTTGGGCCCCTTCTGTTCTCCATCTACAAGCACTCCCTTGGTGACCTCATTTGCTCCCACGGCTTCAACGATCATCTCTACGCTGATGACACCCAGATCTACATCTCTGCCCCTGCTCTCTACCCCTCTCTCCAGGCTCGCATCTCCTCCTGCCTTCAGGACATCTCCATCTGGATGTTTGCCCGCCACCTAAAACTCAACATGTCCAAGATTGAACTCCTTGTCTTCCCTCCCAAACCCTGCCCTCTCCCTGACTTTTCCATCCCTGTTGACGGCACTACCATCCTTCCCGTCTCACAAGCCCGCAACCTTGGTGTCATCCTCGACTCCGCTCTCTCATTCACCCCTCACATCCAAGCCATCACCAAAACCTGCCGGTCTCAGCTCCGCAACGTTACCAAGATCCGCCCTTTCCTCTCCATCCACACCGCTACCCTTCTCGTTCAAGCTCTCATCCTATCCCGTCTGGACTACTGCATTAGCCTTCTCTCTGATCTCCCATCCTCGTGTCTCTCCCCTCTTCAATCCATACTTCATGCTGCTGCCCGGATTGCCTTTGTCCAGAAACGCTCTGGGCATGTTACTCCCCTCCTCAAAAATCTCCAGTGGCTACCAATCAATCTGCGCATCAGGCAGAAACTCCTCACCCTCAGCTTCAAGACTCTCCATCACCTCGCCCCCTCCTACCTCACCTCCCTTCTCTCCTTCTACAGCCCACCCCGCACCCTCCGCCCCTCTGCCGCTAATCTCCTCACCGTACCTCGTTCTTGCCTGTCCCGCCATCGACCCCCGGCCCATGTCATCCCCCGGGCCTGGAATGCCCTCCCTCTGCCCATCCGCCAAGCTTGCTCTCTTCCTCCCTTCAAGGCCCTACTGAGAGCTCACCTAGTCCAGGAGGCCTTCCCAGACTGAGCCCCTTCCTTCCTCTCCCCCTAGTCCCCCCTCCTTCCCCCATCTTACCTCCTTCCGTTCCCCACAGCACCTGTATATATGTATATATGTTTGTACATATTTGTTACTCTATTTATTTATTTATTTATTTAACTTGTACATATCTATTCTATTTATTTTATTTTGTTAGGATGTTTGGTTTTGTTCTCTGTGTCCCCCTTTTAGACTGTGAGCCCACTGTTGGGTAGGGACTGTCTCTATATGTTGCCAACTTGTACTTCCCAAGCGCTTAGTTCAGTGCTCTGCACACAGTAAGCGCTCAATTAATACGATTGATGATGATGATGAACATATAAGACTGATCGATTGATTGATTGACTGTTTTGCAATCAGGTTCTATCACAAGTTGCCTAAAGGCGTCCCGCCGGTGGTCTCCAATGTCTTTATGTTGACGTGATTCCTCCTGCTAGGATTCTCCGAGATCCGGGAGCTGCAGCTGGTCTAGGCCGCGGTATTCCTCCTGGTCTACCTGGCGGCCCTGACGGGGAATCTCCTCATCTTTCTGTCACCGCCTTCGACCTGCACCTCCACACCTCTATGTACTTCTTCCTCAGGAACCTCTCAGTGGGCAACCTCTTCTACATCTCCATCACCGTCCCCAAATCCATTGTCGTCACTCCGTCGCAGTGCCATTCCATCTGGTCCCTGGGCTGTGCGGCACAAGTCTGTTTGGTAATCCTGTTTGCGAGCTCTGAGAACTTTGTCCTCATGGCCATGTCCTATGACTGCTACGCCACCATCTGCCTCCCCCTGCGCTATGAGGTCGTCATGGCCCCAGGGATCTGTGGGAAGATGACCACCACGTCATGGCTAAGTGGGTGGTTGATGGAGTAGTGTTTTGGCTTCGACCTTCTCACTGACCTTCTGTGGGTACAACGCCTTTCCTCAATTCTACTGTGTCGCCCCGTCCCTGCTGAAGATCTCCTGCTCCAAGGCCCACACCGCCATCGAAGGGAGCGTCACCGCCGCAGTTTGCTTGGCTTCGCTCTGCTTCGTGCTCATTGTCGTCTGTTATGTGCGCATCTTCCGGGCCGTGCTGAGGATGCCGGCCGCCGAGGGTCGGGCCAAAACCTTCTCCACCTGCCTCCCCTATCTCGTCGACGTCATTCTCTTTGTGACGATTTGTTTCTATGCTTTCTTGAAGCCACCTTCAGGCTCCCCCTCAACTCTGCACCTGTTGGGGTCCGGGTTCTATACGGTGGTGCCCCCCGCCCTGAAACCCCTCATCTACAGCCTGAGGAAACAGGACGTGAAGGCCGCCATACTTCTTCTCCTTGGGGAAATCTCTTCCATCTTGAAGAGAAAATGCCCATTCCCCCCATCAGACTGTCAGTGGACACTGGTATGTGACACCAGGATGAGTAATGATAATACTAATAACAGTGGCATTTGTTAAGTTCTTACGGTGCGCCAAGCATTCTACTAAGCGGTGGGGCTGATACAATTGATCAACGGTTTAAATAAGAGGGAGAACAGGGATTAAATCCCCATTTGGCAGATAAAGGAACTGAGGCCCAGAGAAGTGAAGTGACTTACCCAAGGTCACACAGTGGGTAGGCGGTGGAGCTCCCAGGCCCGTGCTCCACCTATTAGGCCACAGTGCTTCCCGGTGGTTAGGGATCTTTACACTTTAGGGTGCATTCTCTTAGACTGTAAACTTGCTGTGGGAAGGGAAAGTGTCTGCTAATTCTGTTGCATTGTGTTCTCCCAATTGCTTAGTACAGTGCTCTGCACGTAGTAAGCACTCAATAAATATGATAGATTGATTGATTACTCCTTTTTGCATGATGCCTGGGAGGGGAAATACATCAAGCCCGTTGTTTGGTGGGACTTGTCTCTATCTGTTCCCAAATTGTACTTTCTCAATGCCTAGTACAGTACCCTTCACACAGTAAGCACTCAATAAATACGATTGAATGATTGAACTAAGCGTAGTAAGCAGGAGACCTCGTTTCCACAGACCAAACCAGTCAGTCAGGCCGGACACTTTTTTATGGTATTTGTTAAGCACTTACTATGTGCCAGGCAATGTACTTAGAGCTGGGGTAGATTCAAAATAATTAGGTTGGACACATTCCCTATCTCAGATGAGTCTCACCGTCTTCATCCCCATTTTTCAGTTGAGAGAACTGAGGCCAGAGAAGTGAAGTGACTTGCCCAGAGTTACCCAGCAGACATTTGACCGAGCCAGGATTAGAACCCAAGTCCTTCTGACTCCCAGGCATGCGCTCTACCCACTAAGCACTTCTCCTGTTGGCCATCTTCAGTCTTATATACATAAGCCTTCCCATAGCAGTTATGCACATGTTCGTCATTCATTTAGTCATATTAGTGTCCCTCTCCCCCTTTAGACTGCAAGCTCATTGCGGGCAGGGAACGTATCTACCAAATCTGTGATACTGCTCTGTTGAACTCTCCCAGGCACTTAGTATAGTGCTCTGCACACTGCAGGTGCTCGATGAATGCGATTCATTGATCTCTGGCCACAATGCATTTACAGTGCAGAGGGGGAGACAGACATTAATATAAATAGAGAAATTACAGATATGTACATATGCTCCTTGAGACTGACTGTGGTGTGAATAAGCAGCGGGGCATAGTGGAAAGAGCCCCGACCTGGGAGTCAGTGGTGGTGGGTTCTAATCCTGGCTGCTTTCACTTATTAGCTGTGTGACTTTGGGCAAGAGACTTACCTTCTCTGTGCCTCAGTTGCCTCATCTGTAAAATAGAGAGTAAGATTGTGAGCCCCACGTGGGACAACCTGATTACCTTGTCCTACCCCAGCGCTCAGAACAGTGCTTGGCACATAGTAAGCACTTAACAAATACCATCATCATAAAGGGTGAAAATTCAAGTGCAAGGGTGATGCAGAAGGGAGTGGGAGAAGAGGAAATGAGGGCTTAGTCTACAAAGATTTCTAGGAGGAGATGGCCCTTCAATAAGACAGAGAGGGGGTAGGCCCGATGAGTAGGGTGAGGGAGTTACTGGCAAGGGAGAGGGCTTGGTTCATTCACTCATTCATTCACTCAATCATTCATTCAATCGTATTTACTGAGCACTTACTGCGTGCAAAGTACCGACCTAAGTGCTTCGGATAGTACAATATAACAATAAACAGGCTCATTCCCTGACCACAACAAGCTTACGTTCTAGAGGGGGAGACAGATATTAATATCTACAAATCAAATTATGGAACTGTATATAAGTGTCATGGGGCTTGGAGGGGGAATGAATAAAGGGAGTAAGTCAGGGCGATACAGAAGGGAGGGGGAGAAGAGGAAAGGAGGACTTAGTCAGGGAAGGCCTCTTGGAGGTTATGAGCCTTCAGTAAGACTTTGAGGGAGCGGGGTGATAATGGGTGAGAAAGACAAGATTCCTTTCTTTGTCCCGCAAAGCCTCCACCTTGTGGCTTTTGGGGCCCAATTGGGCTGAAAAGGGGGAAGGGAAATTATCCTGTGGGTGTCACACTACAGTAAGGACAGAAAATGATAAGATCTCAGTTTTTTGCATAGCACCTTTAATCTCCAGAGCATTCTCATGTCAGTGATCTCATTTCAGCCTCAGAAGAGACGGGAGTCAGAAGGACCTGTGTTCTAATCCCATCTCTTCTTCTTGTCTCCTGTGTGATCTTGGGCAAGTCACTTCACTTCTTAGTGCCTCAGTTATCTGTAAAAATGGGGATTAAAATTGTGAGCCCCAGTGGACCAGGGACTGATTCCAACCTGATTATTTTGTAACTACCCAAGCACTTAATACAGTGCTTGCCACATAGTAAGCAATTAACAAATACCATCATCATCATCATTTATTCATTCATTCAATTGTATTTATTGAGCGCTTACTGTGTGCAGAGCACTGTACTAAGCGTCTGGAAAGTACGAGTCTGCAACACATAGAGACGGTCCCTACCCAACAACAGGCTCACAGTCTAGAAGGGGGAGAGAGACAACAAAACAAAACAGGTGTCAAAATAGTCAGAAAAATTAGATTATGCCTATATGCACATTAACAAAATAAATAGAATAGTAAATATGAACAAGTAAAATAAATAGAGTAATAAATCTGTACAAATATATAAAGTGTTGTGGGGAACGGAAGGAGGTAGGACAGAGGGGGGTGATGGGGAGGAGGAGGGGAAAAAGGGAGCTCAATCAGGGAAGGACTCCTGGAGGAGGTGAGCTCTCAGTAGGACTTCGAAGGGAGGAAGAGAGATAGCTTGGAGAATGGGTGGAGGGAAGGCATTCCAGACCAGGGGAAGGACGTGGGCCGGCGGTCGACGGCGGGATACTAGTCAACGAGGCAGAGTGAGGAGGTTAGCTTCAGAGGAGCGGAGGGTGAGGGCTGGGCTGTAGAAGGAGAGAAGGGAGGTGTGGTAGGAGGGGGAGAGGTGATGGAACGCCTTGAAGCCAAGAGTGATGAGTTTTTGCTTGATTCGTTGACAGGCAACCACTGGAGATTTTTGAGAAGGGGAGTGACGTGTCCAGAGCGTTTCTGTACAAAGATAATCCGGGTAGCAGAGTGAAGTATAGACTGAAGAGGGGAGAGGCAGGCGGATGGGAGATCAGAGAGGAGGCGGATACCGTAATCCAGTCACTCATCAGCGGAGAGAGCCTGGAGGGAGGGAGGGAGAGCAGGGGCAGAGATGTAGATTTGGGTGTCATCAGCGTAGAGATGATAGTTGAAGCCGTGGGAGCGAATGAGTTCACCAAGTGAGTATAGATGGAGAACAGAAGGGGACCAAGAACTGACCCTCAAGGAACCCCTAAAGAAAGGGGATGGGAGGGGGAGGAGAAGCCCACAAAGGAGACTGAGAATGAACGGCCAGAGAGAAAGAAGAGTACCAGGAGAGAAGGGAGTCTGTGAAGCCAAGGTTGGATAGCGTACTGAGGAGAAGGGGATGGTTAAGCAGGGGAGGAGGGAAGGGAGGAGAGTTTTCATAAAATGAGAGGGAATGGGGTCCTTAACTTCTATCGTCAACTGCTCGCTATCTACTCGTTCCTTCCTCTCTGCCTTCAAACATGCCCACGTCTCTCCCATCCTAAAAAAACGGCTCTTGACCCCACTGGGACGGGGTGGATGGGGTGGCACTTTAGAGGAGGGAAATCTCATCTGAAGATACTGCTGGGAAGGATGGGGAAGTAGAGGAGAGGTTTGAGATCCGGGTGGTTGGAGAAGGGGGAGGGGTGACTTTGGGGATCTCAGACCTGATGGTGTTACTTTTACTAATGAAGTAGGAGGCCAGATAATTGGGGGTGAGGTTTGTAGGAGGGGGAGGAACAGCGGGCCTGAGGATGGAGTTAAATGTCCGGAACAGCTGATGTGGGTGATGGGCATGGGTGTCAATAAGGCAAGAAACATACTTTTGCCTGGCAGAGGAGAGGGCAGGGTTAAGGCAGGAAAGGATCATCGCTGGAATCTCCTCTTGCCTCACACTCCAGTCTCCTCAGCTGAGTTTCAGCTGGGAAAGGGAGTCTATCCAAAGTGACTAAGGTGTCTCTGCCGCAGAACAGGCAATCGGCATCTCTCTCTCTCTCTCTCTCTCTCTCTCTCTCTCTCTCTCTCTCTCTCTCTCTCTGTCACACACATACGCACGCACGCACGCACACACACACACACACACACACACACACACACACACACACACACACGCGCGCCAAAACCAAAGGCATAACAGAGCGTCCCCCAGGCCCAGGTCCAACCCCAGAGTGTAGCCCGCAACGGCTTCCGAAGCCACTGCCGCCATGGGACACCTCCAACATCCGTCCTATCGCAGCCTGGGATGGACCTTAGTGCACTGTGTTTCCTGAACACCTTCCTATTTTGGGGGTGCCTGTTCCCGGCCCCAGTGTCCCCAGTGCTAGAGGTGGAGACCAACAGAACATTGGAGGAGGGAACAAGAGTGTTGAACGGGGACCACTCGGCAACTGGGGATGCCACCTTCATGCTCAACCGCCCAGGAGAAAGCACGTAATCTGACAGACAGCGCGACAACTAATGAGGGTTCACTCCTGTGGGAGCATGTTCGGGAGGGCCAAGGGCAGCTGCCTAGGTTAACTCGGAGCGGGCTTAGGCAAATGAAATGATATGTTCAAACTCCGTCAGTGTAAGGGGCCCGCACTCAGTACGTGGATCCGGACCCGCTGGGTTCCAGGACGGACGCGAATTTGTGCTAAACCCAAGGGGGGAGGGAGTAGGGTTAAAAGTGCCGCACCTGGAGCGAGTTGGGGGGAGAGGTGGGGGGCTTTTTGTGCCGTACGATCCATCTCACATCGAGTGGAAGCGAGGACGTAACAAACCTCATGATGCTGGACACATGCAGATTTCTGGGCAAGTGCAATCGCCGAGAAGCGTCGTTGAAGAGACGGGGGCGTCCGGTTCAGCATTCTGGAGTTCCCTCGTTGGTAGAAGGGTCAAACAACCCGACCGTCTACAGTACTTTCAGCGGACTACCACCTAACCGCTGTTTGGATATCGGATTTATAGAATAATTCTGGTATTGGTAAGCACTTATGCTGGATGTTAGAAAGAATGTCAGCGGGAAAGCAGGATATTTACAAGGAACGTATTTGTTCCCCGTTAGAAAGGATAACAGGTACGCACAAATATTTGCAAGTAACAGATTTGTTACGCGTTAGAAAGGATGTTAGCAGGTAAGTACAAATGTTTCCAATTAACAAATTTGTTGCACATTTAATTTGCAAGTAACAAATTAGTTGCACATTACATAGGGTAACAGGTAAGCACTGATATTTCCAAGATACAAATTTGCTTCACGTTAGAAAGGACGTTAACAGGTAAGCATAAATATTTGCAAGTAACAGTAGTGTGGGAGAGTTGTACTTCCCAAGCGCTTAGTACAGTGCTCTGCACACAGTAAGCGCTCAGGCTATAATTCTATTTGTTCTGACAATTTTGACACCTGTTTGCATGTTTTGTTTTGTTGTCTGTCGCCCCCTTCTAGACTGTGAGCCCGTGGTTGGGTAGGCACCGTCTTTATTTGTTGCCGACTTGTACTTCCCAAGCGCTTAGTACAGTGCTCTGCACACAGTAAGCGCTCAATAAATACGAATGAATGAATGAATAAATGCCTAAAATTAAGAATGGGAAAATGGACTGAGCAACCGCCTGCCGCACTCCGCTCCGCTCCACGGCCGTCAGCCCCTCCGCGGGGCACGACGGGAGTGGTAGTTCAGGAGGCGGAGCCGATCGCTGTCAAGAGCGAGCGTCAGTCTACGGATCCTAGAAATCTTTGTGTCCCGAGCCGCAACGGCCCCCCGCCCTCCCCTGGCAACCATGTCTGATTGGCGAGGTTGGTGCCTGGGCCAGGGACGTTAGTCCCCACATTACTGCGGGGGTGTTGGTTCAGCGGTTACTCTTGACCTATCGCTGGGGTCGGGACCCTAAGATCAGAGCAGAGGCAGACTGCCTCCCACATGGGGCTCCCACACTGAGAAAGTGAGAGACGTGTTTTTCAGTCCCAAGTTTCACAATAAGGCAACTGAGGCACAGAGAAGCCCAAGGGCACACGGCACGAAGGTATCAGAGCTGAGACCAGGACCCAGGTCACCCAACCCTCGGCCCTGTGCAGTTTTCACTGGCTAAGCTGCTTCTTGAGGGTTGTGCGGGGTCAATGGGCCGGCGACGAGGTCGCGGGAATCTAGAGGAGCCGGCCGTGCCCAGAATGATCAGGATAGCTGCATTCGCATGGCAACGCTGCAGTTTGACTTCAGCGCTCAACTGATGCATCAGTACTTTAGGACTTCGTCATCCTCTATGACCTTCTCCTACTCGGAATATACTTTTTGACCCTCCTCATATCTGGCTTGGAAGGTTCATGTGTGTTGTCCACCCTAGCCGCATACTCCAGCAGAAGCTGCAATGACTGCATTTTCCCTATAGGCTTAGCATAACCGACTCCATTGTATTCAGGGTATGTGAGGAATAACAGCCGGCCTCGAGGAAGTTCCTGTAATCGAGGAGAGTTGACACTGATCAAAGCGGTTACGCCCTGTATGAGCCGACCCCATCCTGTGTGGGCGATGTCTCCTGCTAACATCTCCTTTTAACAGGGTGCCAAAGTTTCATGCGCGCGGGAATTATTTGTGTAGCTCCGATGGGGAAACCAAATAAAAGGGAAGAAGTAACTGGAATCGTGGCTATTGGTCACTCGTACCTCTCGGGAGGTGAACGGGAGAACAGTCAACTTTCCTACCTCTCCTGGTCTATCTGAACTCATGTCTCCGAGTCATTTTTTCCTATCTGCGTCACCACCTTGGGTTCTCGAACCCTGCGGCCGATTTACACAGGTTAACTTATTTTACCCCCTACTTGTCGATAATAGTGTGTACTGTATCTCGCCATCACATCACATTAGAAATGTCCAAAAACAGAAAACTCTTGCTCGCCCCTTTCAAATCTTGTCTGGGCACCTGTCTTTTTTAATATTTTTCCTGGTATTCGTTAATAAGCTTTTACTATGTGTTAGGCACTGAACTAAGTGCTGGGATAAACTCAAGATAATCAGGTTGTACAAAGTCCCTGTCCCAGATGTGGCTCACAGTCTTAACTCCACCTTTTACTGATGAGGTAACTTAGGCCCAGAAAAATTAAGTGATTTGCTCACAAGGTCAGTCGAAAATGGGAAAGCAAAGTCAGGATTAGAGCTATGGTCCTTCTGATTCCCAGCCCCGTGCTCTATTCACTAGGCCATGCGTCTTCTCTTTCCCATCGTTGTAGACAATACTGCTTTTCGTCCTATCTCACAAGCCTGAATCCTTGGTGTTGTTTTGGACTCAATCAATCAATTGTATTTATCAAGCTCTTACTGCGTGCAGAGCACTGTACCTAGCGCTTGGGGGAGTACAACCCGACAATATAACAGACACGTTCCTTGCTCAAAACGAGCTGACAGTCTAGAGCAGAATAGGGACAACATGGTAAATAAAGAAATTACGACTATACACATAAGTGCAGTGGGGCTGGATGCGGGGTTTGCTCAGCGCCCCTCATCGAAGCCGCAATGTTCCCCTTCGTCAATCACAGCCACTCCCAAACACTGAGCTTTCTGCGCTCCGCCCAACGGCCACAAGCCCCGTGGTGGAGTACAACGTGGGAGGTAGGTCTGTGGGCGGAGGCAAACGCTCTCTAAAGCGACCATCGGACTATGACTCGCAGTGGGTTTGGTGCCTCAAGCCGCAAAGGTTCCCTCGCGACAAATTCTGATTGGCTGTTTCGGTGACTGGCCTAGTCTAAATTAGTGCCCACACGGGTCTGCCAGGCTAAGGAAAATGGAGAACAGGTAGTTACCTCATCTGTAAAAGGTGGGTAAGACTGTGAGCCCCATGTGGGACAGGGACTGTGCACAACCTGATTAGCTTGAGTCTATTCCAGCGCTTAGTACAGGGTCTTGCACATAGTAAACACTGATAAGATTACCAGAAAAAAAAGACAGGTGTCCAGACAGGGTTCGAGCAGTAAGAGCAGGAGTTCTGTTTTGGACATGTCCATTTTGAGGTGTTGGCGGGATATAGTAAATATGACCCCATAATACACATGACTAGCGTTATGGTTAGGGTTACGTTCAGAGCTAAGGCTAGGCCTAGGGATGGAGTTATCGCTAGGGTTCGGATTGGGGTCAGGGTAATGGGTACAGCTAAGATGAAGTTTAGGGTAATGATTAGGGCTAGGGTTAAGGTTCAAGTTAGGATTAGCCTTAGGTTTAAGGTTAGGTTTCATGATTGGTTTTAAGACTAGGCCCAGGGCTATGGATAGGGTTAGGAATACTCATCCCCCCCTCCCATTCTTACAGAATGTATGTACATATCTCTGATTGATTTATTTATATTGATGTCTGCCGCCCCCCTAGACAGTAAACTCGTTGTTTGCAGGGAATGTGTCCGTTTATTTTTATACTGTACTCTCCCAAGTCTTTAGGGCAGTGTTCTGCATAAAGCATGCACTCAGTAAATATAATTGAATGAATGAATGAATGTTTAGGGTTAGTACTAGGTTAAGATTAGTGTTAGAGATAAGGGTTAGGTTTAGGATTAGCGTTATTGTGAGGGTCAGTGTTAAGATTAAGGTTAGGGTTAAGGTTATGGTGAGGGTTAAAGTTAGAATTAAGGTTAGGGTTAGGATTACAGTTACTGTTAGGATTAGGGTTCTGGTAGGGAATGGATTAGGTCTAGGGCTAGAGTTAGGACATGGTCTTCGTTTAGTGTTAGGGTTAGGGTTAAGCGTAATATAGGTTTAAGATTAGGGATAGGTTTAGTGTTGTGGCTATGCCTAGATTTTGGGTTAGAGTAAGGGCTAGTCCTGGAAGAGTGTAGCTGAAGCACTATTGAGGAAAACAAGATTAATGCGAAGTGGAGACTGAAAACGAAATGGAGTAAGGCTGGTTAAGAGGTGGTTTCCACATTTCCCCCTCCTAGATTGTACACACACTAACACGAAGCAGACTTTAATGCCAACATATTCATGCAATCTTTTCAATATTTAATAACAAAACACTTCACCCCCCACTCTTATACAAACATGAAGGTGCACCCAAACTCAACACATTCACACTATCTTTTCAGCACTTAGAATGGAGATGTTCACACGTCATACTGGGACTCTGGGAGGACAGGAGTCCAGGCGGGAAAAATACAAAGGAAGATTCTCAAACGAGTTTCGTTATTATTTGCTCCTACGTTTCTCTGAGCCCCTTTCCTTCAGACACCTAACAATGGTCTAAGCCACCTGGTAGGCTTATATCATAACTTACTTACTTACTTAGATTAGAACTTACTTAGCAGCGGCTTCAACTATCATCTCTACGCTGATGACACCCAGATCTACATCTCTGCCCCTGCTCTCTCCCCCTCCCTCCAGGCTCGCATCTCCTCCTGCCTTCAGGACATCTCCATCTGGATGTCCGCCCGCCACCTAAAGCTCAACATGTCGAAGACTGAGCTCCTTGTCTTCCCTCCCAAACCTTGTCCTCTCCCTGACTTTCCCATCTCTGTTGACGGCACTACCATCCTTCCCGTCTCACAAGCCCGCAACCTTGGTGTCATCCTCGACTCCGCTCTCTCATTCACCCCTCACATCCAAGCCGTCACCAAAACCTGCCGGTCTCAGCTCCGCAACATTGCCAAGATCCGCCCTTTCCTCTCCATCCAAACCGCTACCCTGCTCATTCAAGCTCTCATCCTATCCCGTCTGGACTACTGCACTAGCCTTCTCTCTGATCTCCCATCCTCGTGTCTCTCTCCACTTCAATCCATACTTCATGCTGCTGCCCGGATTATCTTTGTCCAGAAACGCTCTGGACATATTACTCCCCTCCTCAAAAACCTCCAATGGCTACCGATCAGTCTGCGCATCAGGCAGAAACTCCTCACCCTGGGCTTCAAGGCTCTCCATCACCTCGCCCCCTCCTACCTCACCTCCCTTCTCTCCTTCTACTGCCCAGACCGCACCCTCCGCTCCTCCACCACTAATCTCCCCACTGTACCTCGCTCTCGCCTGTCCCGCCATCGACCCCCGGCCCACGTCATCCCCCGGGCCTGGAATGCCCTCCCTCTACCCATCCGCCAAGCTCGCTCTCTTCCTCCCTTCAAGGCCCTACTGAGAGCTCACCTTCTCCAGGAGGCCTTCCCAGACTGAGCCCCTTCTTTCCTCGCCCCCTCGTCCCCCTCTCCATCCCCCCGTCTTACCTCCTTCCCTTCCCCACAGCACCTGTAGATATGTATATATGGTTGTACATATTTATTACTCTATTTATTTATTTATTTATTTATTTATTTTACTTGTACATTTCTATCCTACTTATTTTATTTTGTTGGTATGTTTGGTTCTGTTCTCTGTCTCCCCCTTTTAGACTGTGAGCCCACTGTTGGGTAGGGACTGTCTCTATGTGATGCCAATTTGTACTTCCCAAGCGCTTAGTACAGTGCTCTGCACATAGTAAGCGCTCAATAAATACGATTGATTGATTGATTGATTGATTTTTTCCAGATGCACATCTATAATAAATGAGAAAGACGTTTAGGGTAGAATTAGATGTGCGAATAGAATGCAGCATCCATGTTTTTGGGGTTCTTTTTTGCAGACTGGACAGGGAGGGTCACGAGGCCAAGGGAATGTGGAGCAACGCTGAATGCACTAATCGAAGGGGGAGGAAATGTGGTTTTTATTGTCATTGTTAAGCGCTTACTCTGTGCCTGGTGCTGCACTTAACCCTGGGGGTTAGTAAATTAACAGGATAATCACACTGGACACAGCCCATGCCTCACATGGGGCTCACTGTCTTAATCCCCATTTTACAGACGAGAGAATTGAGACACCAACAAGTTAAATGACTTGCCCCTGGGCCCCACAGCAGCCAAGTGGCAGAGCTGGGATTAGAACTCAGGTCCTCTTATTCCTAGGCCGGGGCTCTATCCAGTAGGCCACACTACTTCCCAGTTTCCCAAAGAAGCTCCAAAACTAGGACAAAGAGCCAAAGCCATAGTCGGGCAGAAGAACCCACGGTTCGCCTGAATCCTGACTTCCTTAAGCGCAGCGGCCATTTTCTCATTTTCCGGGCACATTTCCTGTGAAAGGGCAGGCCCTCATGACGCCAGCAGAGCCGACGGAGCAATTACCATAATTTCATTCATTCAGTCACACTTATGCTCTTGGGAGAGTACAACAATGAACAAACACATTCCCTGCCCACAACAAGCTTGCGGTCTAGAGGAGAGATCCCCATTATCCTCGGAACCCATAGGTAACCAGACCTGGAATTCCCTCCTCCTTTGGGAAGTGTTTAATGTGAGCAGGGAAAATCCAACCAAGAGGGCAGGGAGAGGCAGGGAGATATATGGAAACTGATGGACAGATAATCGATCAATCAATCAAGCAATAGCATTCATTGAGCGCTTACCGTGTTCAGAGACTGTACTGAGCACTTGGGAGAGTAAACACAGTAAGGTTGGTAGACTTCCTCACCTTCAAAGTCTTACTAAGGTCACATATTACCCAAGAAACCTTTCCTGATTAAGCCCTCCTGTTCCCCTATACCCTTCCCTTTCTGCCTGCGTAGCCTATTCACTTGGATCCATACATTTTAAGGACTTGATATTTAACCCACCCTAAGCCCCTCCGCACTCCGTACATAACTGAACATTATTTATTTATATTAATGTCATTCTCCTCCTCTAGACTGTAAACTCTTTGTAGACAGGGAAAGCGTCTACCAACTCTGTTGAATTATACCTTTCCAAGTGCTTAGTATACGGTTCTGCCCAGAGTAAGTGATCAATAAATACTACGGATGGCTTGAGTGTTTCGTGTTCTTGTGTTCTCTCATGTCATGGAACCAAAATGTGTCAGTACCCAAAAGCCAAGGAAAACGCTGAACGTTATCCGGAAGACTACTGATAACAAAAAGTCATTTCATTGTGACAACAATGATGATCTGTCCACACAAGGATATGTAGTGTCATTTGAGAGAGGCAAACTAAAATGTTTTTTTTTGTAATGCATTTGTTAAAAACTTTTTATGTACCAGGCACTGTACTAAAAGCTGGGGTAGATACAAGGTAATCACGTTGGACACAGTCCTTTTACCACGTGGTACTCACAGTCTTAATCCTCATTTTATAAATGAGAAAATTGAGGCACATAAAAGTGAAGTGATTTGCCCAAGGTCACACAGCAGACAGGTGGTGGAGCTGGAATTAGACCTCAGGTCCTCTGACTCCCAGGCCCGTGCTCTAGCCACTGGGCCATGCTGCTTCTTAGGTGTCATGGATAAAAAGGACCTTCTGCAGGAGGCTATTTGATTTTAAAGGTGGGGACGGGAGGCTACGGCCTAAATAAGGTTGAGGAGCTCAAACTGGCAGTGGGAAAATGGAGATGGAGCGGTAGAAGGGAAGAAGCGGGAGGAAAAAACACCCACAGGTGTGACGGTGAGCACCAGTATGGTCGTCATGACAGTGGACGGGCACTCCGGGCTGAAGGAAATCAAAGTCCATACTTTGTGATGAAGAGCTGACACAGGAAGCTGGAAGTGACACTTGATCTCCTCCTGGCAGGAGGGCTGTATATTCCACGGCCACATCCTAGTTGGCAGTGAACAAGCAAAATCATATACTATAAATTATTTTTATTACTGCCTGCCTCGCATGCTAGGTGGTAAGCTTGTGTTGGGCAGGGAATATGTCTACCAATTTTGTTGGACTGGACTCTTCCAAACACCTAGTACAGTGCTCTGCACACAGTAAGCACTCAATAAATGCCATTGATGTTGTTTACCAGCAGTAACTACAAACTGGATGAGATAAAGATAGAAGAGCTTAGGCAAAATTTCACCCAACAACCACCCAATCAGTGGTATTTATTGAGCACTTACATTGTATTTTAATGGTATTTATTATGAGCTTACTACATGTCAGGCACTGTAATAACCAATGGAATATATATTAGATAATGAGGTTGGACATAGTCTCTGTACCACATAGGGCTTACAGTCTAAATCCCCATTTTACAGATGAGGCAACTGAGGCACAGAAGTCAAAGGACTTGGTCAAGGTCACATAGCAGACAAGCGGTGGAGCTAGGGTTTAGAACACAGGTTGCTTATTGGAAAGAGCAGGGGCTTGGGAGTCAGAGGACCTGGGTTCTAACCCAGGCTCCGTCACTTGTCTGCTGTGTGACATTGGGCAAGCCATTTAACTTCTCTTTGCCTCAGTTACCTCATCTGTAAAATGGGGATTAAAACTGTGAACACCACGTGGGACAACCTGATTACCTTGTATCTACCCCAGCGTTTAGAACAGGGCTGGGTACATAGCAAGCACAGCAAATACCATAATAATAATGATTCCCGAGCCCCAGCTTTTTCTACTAGGCCATGCTGCATACGTATGCGGAGCCCAAAACCAACTTGAAAGGGGCCAATACAAGTGTTAGTGGACCCATTTCTTGCCCACAGTGAGCTTACGTTCTAGAAGGGGAGATACAATGACAGAAATAGTTGACAGAGATCAGTCAATCAGTGGTAATTATCGAGCACTTACTGTGTGCCTCTGTGCAGAGCACTGTACTAAGCATTTTGGAGAGTACAACAGAGTTGGTGGCCATGTTCTCTGACCCCAGGGAGCTAGGATATGTTCATATGCGCTGCGTGGCCGAGGGTGTGCTGAATATCAAGTATCCAAAAGGTATGAATCCAAATGCATAGTCGAGGCACAAGGGATCTTGTAACACAAATCAACAGGAGAGAATCAGAAACTCGCTCCTGAGAGCAGCAAGACAGAGGTTAGAGGAAAACAAAGATGTAGCTGAGGCTGGACACTCATCTGGACACTCACATGACAGGACACATGTTCTCCGACTCCTAACAATACTCTTTGGTAGTTCCCTGAATCTGCATTTTTCCCACTCCCCTCATCAACTATTTTCTCTTGGCCTCTACTGAGCATGGGGTGTCTTTGCAGAAGCGTGGTCCAGTAGGAAGAGCCCAGGCCTGGGAGTTAGAGGACCTGGGTTCTAATCCCGGCTCTGCTACCTGGTGGCTGTGTGACCTTGGTCAAGTTAATCAATCAATCATTAGTATTTATTGAGTGCTTACTGTGTGCATAGCACTGTGCTAAGTGCTTGGGAAAATACAATACAACAGAACTGGCAGACACGTTCTTGGCCCACAACCAATTTGTAGCCTAGATATGAAGATGCTTCACTTCTCTGTGCCTCAGTTTCGTCATCTGCAAAAGGGGGATTCAACCCTGTATATAAGTATATATGTTTGTACATATTTAGTACTCTATTTATTTATTTATTTTATTTGTACATATTTATTATATTTATTTTATTTTGTTAATATGTTTTGGTTTGTTATCTGTCTCCCCCTTCTAGACTGTGAGCCCACTGTTAGGTAGGGACTGTCTCTATATGTTGCCAGCTTGTACTTACCAAGCGCTTAGTACAGTGCTCTGTACACAGTAAGCGCTCAATAAATACGATTGAATGAATGAATGGAGACAGTCCCTGCCCACAACAGGCTTATAGTCTATAAGGAGGGAGACAGACATCAAAACTAGTAAACAGGCATCAGTAGCATCAATATAAATAAATAGAATTATAGATATATGCATATCCTTCTTGACAAGTCCAACGGCTCCTACTCTACCAATCAATGCTCCTCGACCTCCCAGCTGCCTTCGGCACTGTGGATCACCCCCTTCTCCTCAACACATTATTCAACCTTGGCTTCACAGATTCCATCCTCTCCTGGTTCTCCTCATCTCTCCGGCCATTCGTTCTCAGTCTCCTTTGTGCGCTCCTCCTCCCCCTCCCATCTCTTCACTGTAGGGTTTCCTCAAGGGTACGTTCTTGATCCCCTTCTGTTCTCTATCTACACACACTCCCTTGGAGAACTCATTCGCTCCAATGGCTTCAACTACCATCTCTACGCTGATGACACACACATCTACATCTCTGCCTCTGCTCTCTCTCCCTCCCTTCAGGCTTGTGTCTCCTTCTGCCTCCAGGACATCTCCATCTCGATGTCTGCCCGCCATCTAAAACTCAATATGTCCAAGACTGAACTCCTTATCAATCAAGCAATCAATCAATCAATCGATTTATTGAGCGCTTACTTTGTGCAGAGCACTGTACTAAGCGCTTGGGAAGTACAAGTTGGCAACATATAGAGACAGTCCCTACCCAACACTGGGCTCACAGTCTAGAAGGGGGAGACAGAGAACAAAACCAAACATATTAACAAAATCGAATAAATAGAATAGATATGTAGAAGTAAAATAAATAAATAAATAGAGTAATACATATGTACAAACATATATACATATATACAGGTGCTGTGGGGAAGGGAAGGAGGTAAAACCGTGGGGATGGAGAGGGGGATGAAGGGGAGAGAAAGGAGGGGGCTCAGTCTGGGAGGGCCTCCTGGAGGAGGTGAGCTCTGAGTAGGGCCTTGAAGGGAGGTAGAGAGCTAGCTTGGCTGATGTGGGGAGGGAGGGCATTCCAGGCCAGGGGGATGACTTGGGCCGGGGGTCGACGGCGGGACAGGCGAGAACGAGGCACGGTGAGGAGATTAGCGGCAGAGGAGCGGAGGGTGCGGGCTGGGCTGTAGAAAGAGAGAAGGGAGGTGAGATAGGAGGGGGCGAGGTGATGGAGAGCCTTGAAGCCGAGGGTGAGGAGTTTCTGCCTGATGCGCAGATTGATTGGTAGCCACTGGAGATTCTCTGCCCTCGCCCGGAATTTCTCGTCACCGTAGATGGCACTACCATACGTTCCGTCTCACAAGCCCGCAACCTTGGTATCATCCTCGACTCCGCTCTCTCGTTCACCCCACACATCCAATCCATCACCAAAACCTGCCGGTCTCACCTCCGCTACATCGCCAAGATTGAACCTTTCCTCTCCATCCAAACCTCTGGTTCAATCTCTCATCCTATCCCGACTGGATTAATGATAATGATGATGATGATGATGATTAGGGTATCTGTTAAGCGCTTACTATGTGCAAAGCACTGTTCTAAGCGCTGGGGGGCTACAAAGAGATCAGGTTGTCCTAAATGGGGCTCACAGTCTTCACCCCCATTTTACAGATGAGATAAATAGGGCACAGAGAAGTTACGTGGCTTCCCCAAGGTCCTGCAACTGACAGATGACAGAGCCGGGATTCGAACCCATGACCTCTGACTCCGAAGCCCGGACTCTTTCCACCGAGCCACGCTGCTTCTCTGCATCAGCCTCCTCTCTGATCTCCCATCCTCCTGCCTCGAGGCTTCAAGGCTCTCCATCACATCGCCCCCTCCCACCTCACCTCCCTTCTCTCCTTCTACAGTCCAGCCCGCACCCTCCGCTCCTCTGACGCTATCCTCTTCAGTGTACCTCGTTCTCGCCTGTCCGGCCGTCAACTCCCGCCCCACGTCCTCCCCCTGGCCTGAAATGCCCTCCCTCCACACATCCGCCAAGCTAGCTCTCTTCTTCCCCTTCAAAGCCCTACTGAGAGCTCACCTCCTCCAGGAGGCCCTCCCAGACTGAGCCCCCTTTTTCCTCTTCTCCTCCCCATCCTCGCCGCCCTACAGACTTCCCCTCTCCACAGGACCTGTATATATGTTTGTATAGATTTATTACTCTATTCATTTTACTTGTACATATTTACTATACCATTTATTTTGTTAATGATGTGCATCTAGCTTTACATCTATTTATTCTGATGACTTGACAGCTGTCCGCATGTTTTGTTTTGTTGCCTGTCTCCCCCTTCTAGACTGTGAGCCCCTTATTGAGTAGGGACCGTCTCTATATGTTGCCAATTTTTACTTCCCCAGCGCTTAGTACAGCTCACCGTCTTCTTCTCTACAGGCGTGTTTGGCTATCTCAAACCTCTCTCATATTCTTCCTTGGCATTCGACCTGCTGATGTCCGTGTTCTGCTCCGTGGTGCCCCCGGCCCTGAACCCCCTCATCTACAGCCTGAGGAACCGGGATTTTAAAGCTGCTCTGTGGACAGTCTTAAAAAGGCGATTCCCCCAGACTCCTCTATAGGCCAAAATGTCCGTTTCCTTGTGCTGATATTCAATCATTCAGTTAATCAATCATATTTACTATAGGACCGAAGCGTGATATCTGGGTTGTAGTAGGAGAATAGTGAAGTGAGATAGGAGGGGGCAAGTTATTGAGGACTTTAAAGCCAGGGGTGAGGAGTTTACGTTTGATGCAGAGGTGGATGGGAAGACGCTGGAGGTTCTCGAGGAGTGGGGAAATATGGACCGAGAGGTTTTATAGAAAAATGATCTGGGCATTAGAATGAAGTATGGACTGGAATGGGGGAAAGACAGGAGGCATGGGAGGACATCATGGAGGCTGATAAAGTAATCGAGGTGGAGTAGAATAAGGGACTGGATTAACGTGGTAGCAGTTCGGATGGAGAGGAAAAGGCAGATTTTAGCGATGTTGTGAAGGCGGGACCGACAGGATTTAGTGATGGATTGAATTTGTGGGTTGAATGAGAGAGAGGAGTCGAGGACAATGCCAAAGTTATGGGCTTGTGAGACAGGAAGAAAGGTGGGCCATCTACGGTGATGGGAAAATCAAGGGGAGGACAGGGCTTGGAGGGGAATGTAAAGAAAAGATTTGGTAGGCACGTTTCCTGCCCACAAGGAGCTTGCAATCTAGAGGGAATTGATCAGGCCACCGGGAGCCATGACAAGAGTTTTAATGCCAACCATGACACTGACCAGCTGTGTGACCTTGGGTGACCAACTTAACCTCTCTGGGCCTTTTCGTAACATGAGGACTTGATACATACTTTCTCTTATATTCTGAGCCTCTTTCAGTCAGGGATTCATTCTGAGCTAATCATTTTGTTACATCCAGCTACCCCCTGCACAGTCTTGCAACAGTATATTTAGATGGATCTTGTAATTGCTTTCTAGGGTATCTTCCAAGTGTATTATTATTATTATTATTATTATTATTATTATTATTATTGTATTTGTTAAGCACTTTCTTTGTGTCAGGCAATTTACTAAGCACTGGGGTGGATACAAGCAAATCGGGTTGGAAACAGTCCCCTGTCCCACGTGGGGCTTACAGTCTCAATCCCCATTTACAGATGAGGTAACTGAGGCCCGGAGAAGTGAAGGGACTGGCCCAAGGGTACGCAGCAGACTAGTGGCACAGCCGGTATTAGAATACGGGTGGATTGACCACATTGATTCCCAGTATTCCTTTGATTTTTCCTAAAGTATTGGGAGTAGGACGGATAGCCATTCACCTGTGGAATCCCGATCTAATATCTGAGACAGTGCAGCCTCCCAACTGTCACAGCTCTGGGTGATTTTATCCAGTGTTCTGACCAAATTTTCAATTAGATGATCTTCTAATAATAATAATAATGGCATTTATTAAGTGCTTACTATGTGCCAATCACCATTCTAAGCGCTGGGGAGGATATAAGATGATCAGGTCGTCTCACGTGGCACTCACAGTCTTAATCCCCATTTTTACAGATGTGGTAATTGAGGCCCAGAGAGCTAAAGTGACTTGCCCAAAGTCACACAGCCGACAAGTGACGGAGCCGGGATTAGAACCCATAACCTCTGACTCCCAAGCCCGTGTTCTTTCCACTGAGTCACACTTCGTTCTCTAGACTGCTAGTCTGTTATGGACAGGGAACGTGCCGGTTGATGTTGTTGTATCATACTCTCCCAAGATTTTAGTAGAGTGCTCTGCACATAGTAAGTGCTCAATAAATACTTTGGACTGATGTTTAATAACAATAACTTAGGAGTCAAACAATCGTATTTACTGAGTGCTTACCGTCTGCAGAGCACTGCACTAAGCACTTGGGAGAGTATAGTATAACAATGTAACAGACACATTCTCTGTCCACAGTGAGCTTACAGTCTGGAGTGGGAGACATGCATTAATATAAATAAATTATGGATATGGGCATAAGTGATGTGGGGCTGGGAGGGGAGTGAATAGAGAGAGAAAGTCAGGGTGACACAGAAGGGAATGGAAGAAAAGGAAAGGAGGTCTTAGTCAGGGAAGGCCTCTAGGAGGAGATGTCCTTCAGCAAAGCTTTGAAGAGGTGGAGAATAAGGCACACGCTTAGGGTAGTTACGACCCTTGAAAGAAGGGGTGTAAAAGACTGATACAGATCCCATCCAACTGCTCAGATCCATCTCCTCTCAACCAACAATCAATCCATTCATCCATTCATTCATCCATCCAGAAGTCCATCACCGCAATTCATTGAGCAAATCTTGTGTACCAAGTGCAATAGCCAGCTTTTTGGAGACTTCGTGACCTGCCCCACCCAGAAGACCAAGGGGAGATGGAGGTCAGAGCCCCTCAGATCCACGCTGCCCTGGTGAAAGTGACTTTGGTGGAGGGGGGTGTAGGGACAGGGAGGGACAAGGAGGTGAACGGAAGAGTCGGAGCCCATCTAGAGAGATGCTCACACTAGGGATCTATGTTGGCGTTCAGAACAGGGCTGCGTCCCCCGATCAAGCAGGGGATTTGCAGGATGGGGGCATTGTACACTGCAGTGACCCCAACCATCACAAATCCCTCCATCCTGATTGGCTTATATAGACCCCAGTGCTTAGTATAGTGCCGGGCACATAGTAGGAGCCTAAGAAATACCAATATTATTATTATTATTATTATAATACACTGCCTAACCATGGCTACCAGGCTGCTGCCTGCCGGGTATTGGCACTGTGGCAGAGCACTGGCAGTTCGGATAAGTTTACAGTCTACCCAGGCGCTCTGACGGTGCTCTGCACACAGTAAGCGCTCAATAAAACGATTGACTGAACGAATGAATGGCTCTTACACCCATGCTGTTTCCGTTACATCACACTACTTCACAAGTCACAGTGCTGATAAAACATTCACTCTCAGAAAGGAAAAGTAGCAGGTCGGACATATAAACCTTATTCAGAAGAAGATAATGATATTAAGGAATGCAACATAAGGAGGGAACATTTCCACATAATGTGAGACTGATAGATTTTGGAGCGTTTCAATGGTCTGGGAAGGAAACAATATTTTTGTTAATTATGAAGGTTAAATGACTTACCCAAGAGAAGCCGTTTGGACAAGTGGATAGAGCTCAGGCCTGGGAGACAGAATGACCTGTGTGATGATCCCGGATATGCCACTTGTCTACTATTGGACCTTGTACAGGTCACTTCATTTATCTGTGGTTTCAGTTTTCTCTTTTGAAAAATGGGGATGAAGACTGAGCCCTTTGTGGGATATAAATTGTGCCCAACCCGTTAGCTTGTATCGACCCCAGCACAATGCCCTCTGATGTGGGGTTGTCCATCTCACACTGAATGTATCAGACGTCACTCCGAACCCTGTGAAAGCCTCCTTTCAGCCAGAAAAGACAACTGGTCACATACACCCCTCCGTAGGGTGCCTTAATGAGGTGAGCGATGGCAATATGAACACAAGGAGACTTTTTTTTCCAGAGAAAAGGGCGGGAAAATCTCCCCTTTATGACTCTCTCGATGGCCGCCTTCATGCCCCTGTTCCTCAGGCTGTAGATGAGAGGGTTCAGTGCGGGGGGAACCAGGGCGTAGAACACGGATACCAGCAGGTCCACTGTTGAGGGGGAACGTGACAGAGGCTTCAGGTAAGCACAGAAGCAAGTCACGATGAAGAGAGTGATGACACCGAGGTGAGGCAGGTAGGTGGAGAAGGTTTTGTCCCGGCACTCGGCGACCGGCATCCTCAGAATGGCCTGGAAGATGCGCACATACGCGATAACAAAAGAGACGAAGCAGACGCTGTCTAACGCTGTATCGACAGTCACCCTCATATCGATGGTGACGTGGTCCTCGGAGCAAGGAATCTTCACCAGGGATGGGACGTCACAGAAGAACTGCTGGACGACGTTGGACCTGCAGAAGGACAGAGGGAACGTCGAATCCGAAAATCGGACCCTTAACAACCCTCCGCTGAGCCAGGAGGCGGCAGCCACCTTCTCACAGGCCCCTCGGTCCATGATGACCTCCTAGTGTAGGGGGCGGCAAATGGCTGTGTATCTGTCATAGGACATCGCCGTGAGGAGAAAATACTCCGAAGCGGCAAACAAGATCACCAGTAAGAGCTGAGCCACACAGTCCAGGAAGGAGATGGAGCTGTTATTAGTCAAGGAGATGGCGACGGATTTGGGGATGGTGACAGAGATGAGACAGAGGTCGAGGATAGACAGGTTACTGAGGAAGAAGTACATGGGAGTGTGGAGGCACCGGTAGAAGGCAGTGACGGCGACGATGAGTAGATTCCTCATCATTGCTGCCAGGTAGACCAGGAGGAACAGAGTGGCATGGACCAGCTGTAGCTCCCGGACTTCCGAGAATTCCAGCAGGAGGACTCTCGTCACCGTGGAGATGTTGGGCATTTTGGGGAGGCACCATTGACTTTCTGCAGTGGATGAGGGAAGAATCAAAGTTAGAGTCCATTGATGGGATAAGTGAAGAAACTGACAGGACATTTGCTGGAGATTCTCTATGGAGAGGAGACAGTCATTGAATTCAAAATAGTCTTTGAGTTCTTTACCCGGCAGGGATAAGGAACGATCCAGATTTTCACGTTATTTTGGTCAATTTAAAGGGAATTCCTGAGATTGTCTCCCCTCTGCCACCACAACAGAGTTGGTTGACACATTCCCTGCCAACATCGAGTTTACAGTCTGGAGGGAGATCTTTCTGTATCTTCGTCTTCAACCCTCCCCACTGCCTGAACTTGTTTTCTGCTTCCAGTACCCAATACTTGGCGTGCACACACATACACACACAGCTTCTAGCACAGGGAACCTGATTGCATCATCTCTCATAAGGCGGAAAATGAACTCGTTCATTCGTAGTTATTGAGCACTTACTGTGTGCAGAGCACTGTACTAAATGCTAAGGAGAGTACAATAGAATCATAAAGTCACAGTCACTGCCCACAACAAACTTACAGTCTAGAGGAATACCGGATTGTAGTTGGGTTGATTTCACTGGCTTCAGTGCCATCCTCCTGTTCTAACTCTCCTCCTCATTATCAGCTCTCCTCAACCAACCCTGCAAAAAGAACCTGCTTACCGTGACTCATTTTCGATGTTTCCTCCTCCCACCTATGGCTCCCACCCTTCCTTTGGCCTTGAAATCCACCCTTTTCAATTCCCCAGCCTGAAGATATCCCACCGTCGAAAACTGTCTAGAATTCCACCTTCTCGAGGAGGATTTACCTAAACCATTTCTTCCCACCATCTGTCAGGGACCATCTCCAGACTTAATTCATCTCCAGACCCTCGGGATATTGATGCTGAAGGTAAAGCTCTTTATTCTAGACTGTAAGCTCCTTGAGAAAATATGTCTACCAACTCTGATTGTATTCCTACAAGCATTTAGTACAGTGCTCAGCACACAGTAAGCGCTCAATAAATGTCTCCTATCAGTTGACTGATTAATGTCTGCTTTCCCACTAGACGGTGAGCTCCTTGTGGGCCGGGAACATGTTTACCAACTCTTTCATATGGTGCTCTCCTCAGCACTCCGTTTAGTGCTCTGCACACATTAAACATGCACAAATATAATTATCAAGCACTAATAATAATAGCGATAGTATTTGTTAAGCCCTTACTATGTGTCAAGCACTGTTCTAATCGTTGGGTGGGATAGAAGGTAATCAGATTGTCCCACGTGGGGTAACAGTCTTAATCCCCATATGAGGTAATGAAGGCCCAGAAAAGCGAAGTGACTGGCCCCAAATCACCCAGAAGAGAAGCTGCCTGGCCCAGTAGAAAGAGCATGGGCCTGGTCTCTATTTCCAGCTCTGCCAATTGCTTGTTGTGTAACCTTGAGCAAGTCACTTATCTTCTCTCTGCCTCACTTCTACGGCTCTTCCTCCTGCTCAGACTATGAGCCCCATGAGGTACAGGGATTGTGCCCAACTTGTTCAATTTGCCCAGTTCTTAGAACAATGTTTGACACATAGTAAGCACATAACAAATACCATTTAAAAAAGAGGGAGAGCCGTTATTAGAACCCAAGGCTTCTGACTCCCAGCCCACGCTTTGTCCACTAGGCCACACTACTTCTCTCTTGCATTCCCCCAAGATTTGGGCGGGGGGAAGTCCTGTGAGGAGGAATTGGTGCTGAAGCATCTGGCTGGTGCAGTCTCGGTCATACCCTCTTGTCCCTGCTCGGAGGTTTGAGCTGATGGTTGAAGTCACTACGGCCCGGGGCTGACGTCATGCCATAACGTCCTAGCCTGGCAGCCACGGTAGCCGGGGTTTGGGAGGTGAATGGAGGGGGCCAGGGGGCCACCATAGGGGCAAATCTTTCTCTCTGCTTGCGTACGTAGTCCTGGTTCCAACTACACCCTGGACACTGTGTATGAACGTCTTCCCAGAATGACCCTCACACTCACATCGATTAGCCGTATGGTCCTGCCCTGTCCCTCCCAAACCATGATCACACTCATCGGGCCATCGTGGGGCTGGGGGAGCCCTGACCAGCCCTGGGCTGGACTTGTCCCCCCTCTCTCCTCGGACGCCTGTATGTCCCTCGCCTCATCTCTGCTGTCCCGTGGACACTGAGACATGCTTTCCAGACAAGGCCCCCGACCCCTTAGATAAAGTCACCAATTTACTGAGCTCCCCGGAGGACCGAATCACGGCGGCTCGGCCCCACAGTCTTTGAGTCCCCACAGGAATGAGTATCCGGTGATGGCACCTGTCTGCAGGGTTCCCATGGCAACGACATCTGGGGGGAACGGATGGGGACCGTCCAATGAGAGGGGGCGAGCCCGGCCGGCGGAGGGGCAGGGCCAGCGCCGCGGCCACCATGGAGAACTTCACGGCGTTGTTCGGGGCCCAGGGGGAGCCGCCGCCGCCGCCCCCGGCCCCGCTGGGCTTCGGCCCCGGGAAACCGCCGCCGCCGCCTCCAGGCGCAAGCTCCGGCACCGGGCCGCCCCCGACGGCCGCCCCCGCCCCGCCCGGGGCCTACAAGACCGCGCCCGGGTGTGGGCCCTTCTACCTAATGCGGGAACTGCCCGGCAGCAGCGAGCTGACGGGCAGCACCAACCTCATCACGCACTACAACCTGGAACACGCCTACAACAAGTTCTGCGGGAAGAAGGTGAAGGAGAAGCTCAGCAACTTCTTGCCCGACCTGCCCGGCATGATCGACCTGCCCGGCTCCCACGACAACAGCAGCCTCCGCTCTCTGATCGAGAAGCCGCCCATCTGCAGCAGCTCCTTCAAGCCCATCACGGGCACCATGCTGACGGGCTTCCGCCTCCACGCCGGCCCGCTGCCGGAGCAGTGCCGCCTGATGCACATCCAGCCCCCCAAAGAAGAAGAACAAGCACAAACACAAGCAGAGCCGCACCCAGTATCCCGTCCCCCCAGCACCTGTATATATATGTATATATGTTTGTACATATTTATTACTCTATTTATTGATTTATTTTACTTGTACATATCTATTCTATTTATTTTATTTTGTTAGTATGTTTGGTTTTGTTCTCTGTCTCCCCCTTTTAGACTGTGAGCCCACTGATAGTAGGGACTGTATCTATATGTTGCCAATTTGTACTTCCCAAGCGCTTAGTACAGTGCTCTGCACATAGTAAGCGCTCAATAAATACGATTGATGATGATGATGATGATTCCTGCTGTTAGTGACCATTTGGGTCAACGGGTGGGCGCTTCAGCTTCTTCCATTTTTCTTCAATGATACCTATTAAGCACTTACCATGTGCCAGGCACTGTACTAAGTCCTGGGATTCGATACAAGCTAATCAGGTTGTCTATAGTCCCTGTCCCAAATGGCGCTCACAGACTCAACCCCATTTTCCAGACGAGGTAACTGAAACCCAGAGAAGTGAAGAGACTTGCCCAAGGTCCCACAGCAAAAAGATAGCAGAGCCGAGATTAGAACCCAGGTCATTCTGTCTCCCAGGTCCATGGTCTATCGACTAGGCCACATTGCTTCTCTGAGTTTCATCTTGTTCATGACCTCAAACAATCGGTCACTTAGTCGTATTTTTTGATGTCTTCTGATTGCAAATCTAGAGAGAACGAGAAAGCCCAGGTCATTCTGACTCGCAGGTCCACGCTCTATCGACTAGGCCACACTGCTTCTCTGAGTTTCATCTCGTTCATGACCTCAAACTATCAATCGGTCACTTAATCAGTTGTATTTTTTGATGTCTTCTGATTGCAAATCTAGAGAGAATGAGAAATGACTCTAAATCCAGCCTAAGACTCTCCGCCGTACTTGCTTGGGGAAATCAACCCAGAGAAGCAGCATTAGAAGCAGCATGGCTTAGCAGCAAGAGCCCGGGCTTGGGAGTCAGAGGATGTGGGTTCTAATCCCTCCTCCGCCACTTGTCTGCTGTGTGAACTTGAGCCTTCCACTTAACTTCTCTGGGCCTCAGTTGCCTCCTCTGAAAAATGGGGATTAAAAGTCTGATCCCCGCGCTGGACAACCTGATTACGTTTATCTACCAGCGCTTAGAACAGTGTTTGACACATAGTAGGCGATTAAAAAATGTAATTATTATTATTGTTATTGTTATTATCAGCTTGGGAGTGGCCGAGAGGTTCTGAGAACGGGGTGATGGGAAGGAATCACTGATACTGGCTGGCTGGACATGACAGAAAAATCCCTGGTTTAAGAAGGAATAGGTTGTAGCCTAGGGGTCGTCCTCTTCTATCTCAGAGCTGAGACATTTTACCAAACTGGGGTGAAGCGGTCACTGCATTCTCTATTCTGAATGGCCCTGTCCCCTTTCAAAATATTTCAGTGATGGAAAATGGAGAAATAATCAGTCAGCCCACTTTTCCTTCTCCTCAACTTCCAGTCCATCAGAGCACAGCTTTCCCCATCTTCAAAGCCCCTCTGTCATCCTGCCACTCCCAGGATGCCTCACACGATTCATTATTCTCTTCCCTAAATCATCTTCTCCAAACTACCAATCAGCATCTTAGACCACATCTCCATTTTTGCACTAAAACCCACTATTATAGTTTTGTACATAGTGGCTTTTATAAAATTTACTCTTGAAGTACAGAGTCATCTATTTACCATTCATTCCATTCCCTTCTTCGTCCTATAATTAATTCTGTGTACTTCTCCCCTGTTAGGTTTTAAGCTTTTGGAAAGCAGGGATGGTGTTTATTTTGATCTCTCTGAAGGTTTCAATCCTGTAATTTACACCCAGGATGCATTCAACAAATATTGACTGATGGATGGATGAATTGATAGATGGTTGGATGGATGGGTGGAGTATCTGCTGTGTGACCTTAGGCAAGGCATTTCACTTCTCTGTCCCTCAATTATTTCATCTGAAAAATGGGAATTGAGACCGCGAAAACGATGTGGGATAAGGACTGTGAAAAGCCTGATTAGCCTATATCCGTCCCAGCACTTACTACAATGCCTGGCACATAGTAAGCACTTAAAAATACCACTATTATTATGGATGGATGGATGGATGGATGGATGGATGGATGGATGGATGGACGGAAGGATGGATGGATCGACAGACAGACGGGTGAACAGACAGATAGATGGATGGATGGATGGTCAGATGGATGGATGGATGGATAAAATAATGGATTTGAGGTAAGGATATGATCAGTCAAATTCACTCATTCATTGATTCCATTGCATTTATTGAGGGCTTACGGTTTGCAGAGCACTGGACTAAGTACATGGAAAGTACAGTTCAGCAATAGAGGTAATCCCTGCCCACAACGGGCTCCCAGTCTAGAAGAGGGGAGACAGGCATCAAAACAAGAAAACAGGCAGTCAAATGTGGGGAAACGTTTGCGCGATTGCAGCCCTTCTCCCTTGTCACCCTCCGATTTTCTGATTTTCATAACCACCAGGAATGATCTTAAAATATATAGAATTACTATTACTAATAGTAGTCATATCAACATTATCATTATTGAATTCATGAAGAATTTGTTTGCAAAAGACTGACAATGCTGGAGTAGAAACAAACTAATCAGATCGGAAACATTTTCTGACCCACGGGGGCTCAGATTGTAAGAGAAAGAGAGGGCACATATTGAATCCCGATTTTACAGAGAGGCCGAGAGAGGTTACATAGCTGGACCAAGGTGATCAGCAGGCCGGTGGCAGAAACCGGGCAAACATTTCCAATCTCATGTCTCCCAGCCACATGCTCATTTCACTAAGTCAATGATGCCGCCCAAAAAATCACTTGTCATTCATTCATTCATTCATTCCATCATATTTATTGAGTGCTTACCTTGTGCGGGGCACCATACTAAGCACTTGGAAAGTACCATTCAGAATAAACAGAGACGATCACTCCCCACACCGGGCTTACAAAAACATCTTATCAGCCTCTGTAGCAGTCATTGACAAATCCTCAGTTGCTGGACTTTCTCTTTGGACAGCTCTTTATATGGCTACCCCCACCGCCAGGACCCTGATGAGGAATGGGGTAGTCAGCAAAGGGAAATAGACATTTTGTCCCTTAGGGGAGGGAGGAGTAATCTCCCCTTTAGGACTATCCCCAGGGAGGCCTTGATGCCCCGGTTCCACAGGCTGTAGATGAGGGTGTTCAGGGTGGGGGGCACCATGACATAGAACACGAACAACAGCAGGTCCAGGGTCGAAGGGGAGTCTGACACGGGCTTAACGTAGTCAACCGCTCCATTCTAGAGGAAGACGGTGACGATGGTGAGGTGAGGCAGGCAGGTGGAGAAGGCTTTGGCTCGGCTCTCGGCGGCCGGCATCCTCAGCACGGCCCGGAAGATGCGCACGTAGGAGATAATGATGAAGACGAAGCAGAAGACACCAAAGACTACCCCACCAGTGATGCTCACATCCATGGCGACGTGGTCCTCAGAGCAAGAGATCTTCAGCAGGGAAGAGACGTCACACAAGAACTGCTGGAAGATGGTGGACCCACAGAAGCTCAGAGAAAAAGTGGAACCTGATTACAAGACCCCAGACAGCACCCCGCTGAGCCAGGAGGCGGCCGCCATCTTTCCACAGGGCGTGTTGGTCATGATGAGTTCGTAGTGCAGAGGGAGGCAGATAGTAGCGTAGCGATCGTAGGACATCGCCGTGAGGGGGAACACATCTGAACCACCAAACAGAACCACCAAAAAGACCTGGGCGACTCAGCCCAGGAGAGAGATGGTTCTACGATTGGTCAGGGAGATGACGACAGACTTGGGGACGATGACAGAGATGTAGCAGAGGTCGAGGACAGACAGGTTCCTGAGGAAGAAGTACATGGGGGTGTGGAGGTGCCGGCAGAGGGCGGTGACGGCGACGATGAAGAGATTCCCCGTCAGAGCCGCCAGGTAAACCAGGAGGAACAGCGCGGAGTAGACTAGCTACAGCTCCCGGACCTCCGAGAATCCCTGGAGCAGGAATTCCCTCACCATGGAGACGTTGGGCATTTGAGGGAGACAGCATTGTCTTTCTGCATGTGATGAGGGAAGAGCCAAAGTTAGAATCCATTGATGGGATGAGTGAAGGAATTGACAGGGCACTTGCTGGTGATTCTCTATGGAGAGGAGAGAGTTATTGGATTCAAAATGATCTCTGAGTTCACGGTGGAGACACTGAACAATTCTAGGGAATGATGTAGACTCCCTGCACAGGAAGAGGGAAGACTTCAATTCAGAGACATTGATGTTGGGCATGAAGGAATAGGACTAAGTCAATCAGTTCTATTTATTTAGTACCTATAGAGGACATGGTATTAATACCTATAATCACTGCCCGCAGGGAGCTTCTGTTCTATTGGAAGGACCAAGCTTAGAAATGTGTAGAAGCAGGGTGCTAATGGGAAGAACACAGGCCTGGGAGTCAGAGGACCTGGGCTCTAATCCCACCTCTACCAGGTCTCTGCTGCAAAGCCACGGGAAAGGGACTGTTTGTCTCTGTTTCAGTTTTCTCAATAGTAAAAAGAGGATTCGATACCTGTTTTCCCTCCTACTTTGTCTGTGAATCCCTCGTGAGACACGGACTGTGCTCTATCAGATGGTCCTGAATCTCCCCTAGCACTTAATACTTTGTTTGGAACGTAGTACGCACTTAATAAATATCAGGACTGTTACTGATATTCTTAAATGAATAAATGAATAGCGGATAATGAATGAATAAATGATAAATGAATAGCGGATAAGAGAGGTGAGAGAACATAAAGATATGAACGTGACTGTAGTGAATTTTTTTCTATGGTTTTAGAGTCAAACAACAAGGGCCTTTACACATGAATTCATCAATTTAGTGGAGAGAGAATGAGCCTGGTAGACAGAAAGACCTGGATTGTATTCCTGTCTCCACCCTTTGTCGGCTGTGTGACCTGGGGCCAGTCACTTACCTTCTTAATGCCTCAGTTAACTCATCTGTAAATTGGGGATTATGACTGAAAGCACCATGTGGGGCATGGACTGTGTTATTGATGAGCTTGTACCCAGCCCAGTGTTTAGTACAGTACCTGGCATATAATAACGATACCATACAACAAACAACAAAAAATACTCACATACATACCAAGCTGATTCCATTTGATGACATATTTGCATACCCACTTGTAAACACACAAACACAAGCATAACTCATCTAGTCCTTTCCTAAAGCATCTCTCAGCCTACATCTCTTCTCTCCTCAACCTCCCCTCAGGACAAGTTGTGTATTTTCACAAGCAACAAAAAGTCACAATCAGCTTGAAGGCTTTCCGCCCTACGACTGCACTTCACTCCCTTTCCATCGTTCAACACGTCTTCTCAGCTCTCAAAGCAACTTTCTAGTAGTTCCTCGCGATCGACTCTCCCGTTTCCATCCTAGCCTGGAACTCCCTCTCTTATCGGTTCAAAATTAGAGAGACCACAGTTCTTTCCGAATTCTGAGCACTGCTAAAATCCGCCCCCTTCCAACCAGCTTCTCCGATTACGTTCCCAGCCCTCTAATCCCACTTCACCTAACTCAAGCGCGAATCAATTTGTATCCATCCTCATTTAGTGGGAAAAGTATGGGTCCAGGAATTCTCTTCTTGGCTGTGAACTCCATGAGGGGAGCATACATATCTACCAGCTCTGTTCTATTGTACTCTCCCAAACAAAGCTTAGCGGGAGTCAGCGGACTTTTGTTCTTATCCCGCCTCTGTCCCTTTGCTGCTGTAGGACCTTGGACAAGTCGTTTCACTTCCCTGGGCCTCAGTTTCCTCATCTGTAAAATGGCACCCAGTAATTGCATATTCATCTTTGCATTCTTTCTTTCCTTCTAGAAGGGGCAGGAAATGTGTCTGTAAAGGTGTTCTAGACTGTGAGCCCACTGTTGGGTAGGGGCTGTCTCTATATGTTGCCAACTTGTACTTCCCAAGCGCTTAGTACAGTACTCTGCACACAGTAAGCGCTCAATAAATACGATTGATTGATTGATTGATTGATTCTAAGGTAGATAGGGCAAGGGCTTGGGAGTAAGAAGAACCTGGGTTCTAATTCCAGCTCTGCCTCATGTCAGCTGTGTGACCAGGGGCAACTCATTTAAGTTCTCTGAGCCTCAGCTACCTTATCTGTAAAATGGGAGTTACGACAGTATGCCCCATGTGGAACAAGGACTGCTTGACTTGTATGTTCCCCAGCGCTTAGGAGAGTGCTTGGGACATAGTAAGAGCTTAACAAGTACTGCTATTATTGTTACTTTTCAAGTGCTAGTGCACACAATAAACGCTCAATAAATATGTTTCAAAATTAATCAATAGATAATAAATTATATGTGTCAACCTAGACCAGTAGGCTGGAAAGTTCTTGAAGGCACGGATTATTCCCCAAAGTCACACAGTTGACAAGTGGCAAAACCGGGATTAGTACCCTCGACCTCTGAGTCCAAAACCCGGGCTCTTTCTACTAAGCCACGCTGTTTCTCCATGAGGAGAATAATGAGGCTGGGCTTCCAGGTTTACCAGCCACACCCTGCCAACGCTGTTTTGTTTGGGATGTCTTGATGACAACAGCCAAGTACGAGGGAGGAAAGTAGGAAAAGCAGCATAGCTCAGTGGAAAGAGCACGGGCTCGGGAGTCAGAGGTCCTCGTGTGACTTTGGGCAAGTCGCTTAACTTCTAGGGGCCTCAGTTACCTCTTTTGTAAAATGGGGATGAAGACTCTGAGCTCCACGTGGGGCAACCTGATTGCCTTGTATCCCCCCACCCCAGCGCTAAGAACAATGCTTGGCACATAGTAAATGCTTAACAAATTTCATTAGTCTTATTATTAGTATTGTTGGGAATGTGGAAAAGAATCCTCAGTCCTCCCCCAGGTCCTCTCCAACTTTGCTGTCTGAGTCCTCCTCGGCCTCTCATCCTGTCACCCTGGGAGTCACCCAAGGTTAAGTCACATATCATTTCATATCCTTCATTACCTGTTGCTTTCCCACACACTCTCTTTTTCCTGCCCCCCGCCCACCCTCAACTACCACATCAGTACTTTCCTGTCGCCCTAAGCACTTGGATACCGACAATCCCCCTCATCGTTCTTATATACCTATCATTATACTGTTTTGATTACCCCACCAACATTTTACTTTAGTGTGAAAGTCCACCACAAGATTATAAACTCTTTGAGAGCAGGGCTCATGCCTACCAACTCTATCATACTTTTTCCATGAGCTTAATATAGTGCTCCGCACACAGTAACCACTCAATAAATACTACTGATTGGTTGATTGAGATTCAGACTAGGGGTGTTCATTTTTAAGCATCTGAGGGGACTGTCATGTGCAGGTGGTTGCTAGGAAACGAGTTTATCGGGAAGGAAAATCATTCATTCATTCAATCCATCATATTTATTGACTGCTTATTGGGTACCTTGCATTTCTCCCATGCAGATCTAACAGAGATCGAGGGAAGACCTCTAAATCCTGAGCATGAAGAAGGGCCTTCTCAGGAACAGCAGTACGCATCGGAAAACCTTCCCTGTCGGAACTCTACAGCTGCCGGAGGACAACTGTAAATCTAGAAAAATCCGTGGACAATCCCTCTGACAATGGCTGGGATGATTGGCACGACATTTAATGCCAGAGAGGGAGCTTGGAGAGTGTACCCTTTAGGACCCGCCCCAGGGCAGATTTCACATCTTTATTCTTCAGGCTGTAGATGAGGGGGTTAAGGGTGGGGGGCACCACGGTGTAGAACGTGGACGGCAGCAGATCCCGCTTTGAAGGGGAGTCCGAGGGCTGTTTGAGGTAGGCGAAAGACCCGGTAGAAAAAAAAGCAATGACGACGGCGAGATGGGGCAGGCAGGTGGAGAAGGCTTTGGCCCGGCCCTCGGTGGCCGGCATCCTCAGCACGGCCCAGAAAATGCGGATGTACGAGACGATGATGAACACGAATAGGACGACGGCCACCACTACACCTATGGTCATGCTCACGTCCGTGGCGACGTGGTCCTTGGAGCAGGATATCTTCAGGAGAGCGGGGACGTCACAGAAGAACTGGGGGATGACGTTGTACCCGCAGAAGGACATGGAGAAGGTCGAAGCTGAGCACAAGACCCCAATAAGTCCTCCGCAGAGCCAGGAGCAGGCGGCCATCTTCTCACAGGCCCTTCGATCCATGATGAACTCATAGCGCAGGGGGAGGCAGATGGCGGCATAGCGGTCGTAGGACATCACCGTGAGCATGACATACTCAGAAGTCGCAAACATGATCCACAGAAAGAGCTGAGCGATGCAGCCTAGGAAGGAGATGGAGTTATTATTGGTCAAGGAGTTGTGGATGGACTTGGGGACGATGACGGAGATGAGGCAGAGGTCGAGGACAGACAGGTTCCTGAGGAAGAAGTACATGGGAGTGTGGAGGCGCCGGTCGAGGACTATGACGGCGACGATGAGGAAATTCTCCATCAGGGCCGCCAGGTAGACCAGGAGGAACACCACGGCGTGAACCAGCTGCAGCTCCCGGACCTCCGAGAATCCTAGGAGCAGGAGTTCTGTCTTCATGGTGATATTGCTCATTTTCTGGGAATTGACACTGACTGCCTAAGGATATTTAGAAAAGAGAAGTAGATTCAAATAGGGACGAGAATGATCCAGAGAAAAGTGCACAGAGGAGGAGAGAATCTTCGGGTTGGAGGTAATCCCGGAGTTTTTTACTGTAATTTTTCACACTCGTTATGTGCCAGACACTGTACTAAACACTGGAGTAGAGAGACGCTAATCAGGCTTTTCACCTCCTTTGATCAACCTGCCGTGGGTCGAAACAGCACTGAGACCATTCCTGACTCCTAGAAGCCGATTCTATTTGCAATCATCTGCAAGGATTTTGGTCACCTAATTCTACGTAATTGGCGATGCAGCACAGCTAAGTGGAAAGAGGATGGTCCTGGGAGACTAGGGGACCTTGATCTTAATCCTCACTCCACCACTTACCTACTTGGCTACCTCGGGCAAGTCACCTAAATTTTCTGTTCCTCGGTTCCCTCATCTGTAAAATGTGGTTTAAGACAATGAGCCCCATGTAGGACAGGGACACTGTCCAATCTGATTATATCATATCTACTCCAGCACTGAGTATGGTGTTTGGCACATAGTAAGCACTTAACAAATACCACAATAATTATTATTAAGAAAGAACAGGAAAATTCCTGTTATTTCCTGGGTTTATACTGAAATTTCCCTTCCCTGCCCCTCACCCTTCCCCTGCTTCTTTCCCGAGTCACCTGTTCTGGGCCTGTCCTGTGCTAGGGATCACCGACTTCTACCGAGAGAGAAGCTCACTCCATCTCGTCGGTCTGGACGCGGCTGGCGGTGACAGGAAGATCTGGGCGAGGGGGGAGAGCGGTCAGGATCCTCCCTCCCGCTAATGGCTCTCTGGCTGGCTGCGCCGTCCCCTCAGATGACGGCCGGGTTATTTCCCGGGGGATTCCCCGTGGGAGGACGGGCCCTGGGCTCCGCTGAGACAGCTAACTGTCCGGGGATCTCTGAAGGCCGGGATCGTGGGTTCTCTGCGGTCCCGGCCCCCGCAACCTAAATAGCCGCCCATTCCCACGTGGTTCCCACTCTGGGACTCCTTCCTAGAACAACCTCAACAGACTCATCGTTCTCTTTCTATGATTAATAATAGCTTTATTTTTCAACTCGGGAGATTGGAGAGATAGCATGGTAGGGAGAATAGTCACCCTAGCCCATTTGGTTAGTCACGGTTGAATCCAATATTCAGATTGGATTGGCAAAAACAAAAGGAAAAGGACCCCAAGATCTCATTCCAGTTTTGACACTGAATGACTGGAAGTCGCTGGAACCTGTAACATCTTTGAAAAATTTACGCTGTTTGTGTGCAAGGAATGTATCTTGGTCTTCTGTTGTACTTCAATTTTCTCGATTGAATTAATACTCATATAATGAAGTATATTAAACAATAAATGACAATAGTAGCAACAGGAAGAGTAGGAGGAGAACTGAAAGCATTAAGTGGTTGGAAAAATTCAACCTCTTCTCCTGTCCTGGCTTCTGGGGCAGATTTGAAGATCAAAATTAAGTCTAAAACACCCTTAGGAAGCTACCTCGTCATTGTTTTCAATAATATTTGTTAAGCAATTATTATGTACCAGTCATTGTATTAACCACTGGGGTAGATACAAGCTAATCCGGTTGGACACAGTTCCTGTCTCACATGGGGCCCACAATATTCATCCCCATTTTCAGCTGAGGGAATTGAGGCTCAGAGAAGTGAGGTGACTTGCCCAAGGTCAGGCAGCAGACAAGGGGCAGAGACAGGAAAAGAACCCAGATCTTTCAGACTCCCAGGCCCGGACTCTTCCCTCTGCTGGTGATGAATAAAGGGGGTGAATCCAAGTGCAAGGATCCATCCCCAGGCATGGGAATTAGATTTAAATACCAATCAATCAATCAATCAATCATATTTATTGAGCGCTTACTATGTGCAGAGCACTGTACTAAGCGCTTGGGAAGTACAAATTGGCAACATATAGAGACAGTCCCTACCCAACACTGGGCTCACAGTCTAAAAGGGGGAGACAGAGAAAAAAAAAACAAAACCAAACATACTAACAAAATAAAATAAATAGAATAGATATGTACAAGTAAAATAAATAAATAAATAGAGTAATAAATATGTACAAACATATATACATATATACAGGCGCTGTGGGGAAGGGAAGGAGGTAAGATGGGGGGATGGAGAGGGGGACGAGGGGGAGAGGAAGGAAGGGGCTCAGTCTGGGAAGGCCTCCTGGAGGAGGTGAGCTCTCAGCAGGGCCTTGAAGGGAGGAAGAGAGCTAGCTTGGCGGATGGGCAGAGGGAGGGCATTCCAGTCCCGGGGGATGACGTGGGCCGGGGGTCGATTGCGGGACAGGCGAGAACGAGGTACGGTGAGGAGATTAGCGGCGGAGGAGCGGAGGGTGCGGGCTGGGCTGTAGAAGGAGAGAAGGGAGGTGAGGTAGGAGGGGGCGAGGTGATGGAGAGCCTTGAAGCCCAGGGTGAGGAGTTTCTGCCTGATGCGCAGATTGATTGGTAGCCACTGGAGATTATTGAGGAGGGGAGTAATATGCCCAGAGCGTTTCTGGACAAAGATAATCCGGGCAGCAGCATGAAGTATGGATTGAAGTGGAGAGAGACACGAGGATGGGAGATCAGAGAGAAGGCTGAGTACAGCTGGATACAAACTCTTTTACCAAACTAGTCAAAGCCATTGATAATAGGCAGCCAGGAAAGATCTCTAACGACAAATATCTCAGATCTTTGCAGGTCGCCCAAGTCTGTATAGAGTCAATGTACGGGGAGAGAAATAACAGGGCCAGAGCGTGAAGTGAAATTTTCTATCTCTGAAGAAAAGACTCCCAAAAGGGCCCACCCCATCGCCATCTTCACGTCCCTGTTCCTCAGGCTGTAGGTGATGGGGTTCAGGGTAGAAGATACCACCGAGTAGAACACGGACACCAGCAGGTCCAGAGCTGAGGAGGAGCCTGAGGTTGGATGTAAGGTACCGAAGGCAGCCGAGGTGAAAAACACGGTCGTGACGGTGAGGTGAGGCAGGCAGGTGGAGAAGGCTTTAGCCCAGCCCTCGGCGGCCTGCGTCCTCAGCACGGCCCGGAAGATGCGCATTTACGAAACGACGATTGAGACGACGCAGAAGATACCAGAAAGGGCCCCGGTGACTTCGGTCACAAAGATGACAAGGGGTGTTACGTAGCAGGAGATTCGGACCACGGAGAGGATACCACAGAGGAACTGTGGGATCAGGAAGGACCCGCAGAAGGGTAGGGAGAACGACCCAGAGGATGACATCAGTGAAAACAACCCCCCACTGAGCCATGAGACGGCTGACATCTTCCCACAGGTCCCTTGGTCTATGAGGACCTCATAATGCAGGGGGAAGCATACGGAGGTGTAGTTGTCGTAGGACATCGCTTTGAGGAGGAACAGCTCGGACCCGGCAAACAGGAACACCTAGAAGAGCTGGGTGGCACGGTCCAGGAAGGAAATGGATCTCCTGTTGGTCAGGGAGTTGTGGATGGATTTGGGGACGGTGATGGAGATATAGCAGAGGTCGAGGAGGGACAGGTTCCTGAGGAAGAAGTACATGGGAGTGTGGAGGCGCCAGTCGAGGACGGTGACAGTGACAACGAAGAGATTCCATATTAGGGCTGCCAGGTAGACCAGGAGGAACTGCACGACGTGGACCAGCTGCAGCTCCCGGACTTCTGAGAATCCCAGCAGGAGGAATTCCTCATCGCTGTGAGGCTGACCATTTCCCAAGGATTGCTGTGACCACCTACAAAAACAATGAAGTGGAAGCTATTTCAGAACCTCAACAGACAATGGCAGTCAAATGAATCCATCAATTGTATCTATTGAGCACTTACTTTATGCAGAGTATTATTCTAAGAGATTGGGAGAATGTAATAGAACAGAGTTGGCAGGCATATTTGCTGCCCACTAGGAGCTTACATGTTAGAGGGGGAGACATACATTGAAATAAATTTCACATATGTACATACGTGCTGTGGGGATCGGGGTGGGGAGATTAAGGGGCAGCATGGCTCAGTGGAAAGAGCACGGGCTTTGGAGTCAGAGGTCATAGGTTAGAATCCCGGCTCTGCCACATGTCTGCTGTGTGACCTTGGGCAAGTCACTTAACTTCTCTGTGCCTCAGTTACCCCATCTGTCAAATGGGGATTAAGACTGTGAGCCCCCACGTGGGACAACCTGATCACCTTGTATCCCCCCAGCGCTTAGAACAGTGCTTGGCACATAGTAAGCGCTTAATAAATGCCATCATAATTATTATTAAGGGTTGCAAATCCAAGCGCAAGGGCAAGGCAGAAGGAAGAGAATATAGGGAAAATGAGGACTTATTTGGGGAAGGCCTCTTGGAAAATGTGATTTTAAGATGTCTCTGAAAGTAGGGAGAGCAATGGTCTGTCAGCGTAGACATAGAGACCTAGTGGAAAGAGCAAGGGCCTGAGAGTCAGAAGGACCTGGGTTCCAGTCCAGGCTCTGCCACTGCCTGCTGTGTGAACTTGTGCAAGTCACTTCATAAATCCATTCATTCAATGGTATTTATTGAGTGCTTACTGTGTACAGAACACTGTTCTAAGCGCTTGGAAAGTACAATTCGGTAACAGAGAGAGACGATCGCTACCCAACAATGGGCTCACAGTCTAGAAGGGGGAGACAGACCACAAAACAAAACAGGCAGGCATCAATACCATCAAAATAGATAAATAGAATTATAGATCACTACACATCAGTATTACACATCAGTATTACACATCAGTAACAAAATAAAGTAATACATATGTACAAATATACCCAAGTGCTGTGGGGAGGGGAAGGGGTAGTGCAGAGGGAGGGAGTAGGGACGACGGGGAGGGGAGGAGGAGCAGAGGAAAAGGGGAGCTCAAATCGGGAAGGCCTCCTGGAGGAAGTCAGTTCTCAAAAGGGTTTTGAAAAGGGAAAGAGCTAATTTGGCAGATAGGTGGAGGGAGGGCATTTCAGGCCAGAGGTAGGACGTGGCCCAGGAGTCTACGGTGGGACAGGCGAGAATGAGGCACCGAGAGGTTAGCGGAGGCAGAGGAGTGGAGGGTGCGGGCTGGGCTGGAGAAGGAGAGAACGGAGGTTAGGTAGGAGGGAGCTTGGAGATGGAGAACCTTGAAGCCGAGAGTGAAGAATTTTTGCTTGATTCGTAGGTTGACAGGCAACCACTGGAGATTTTTGAGGAGGGGAGTGACATGCCCAGAGGGCTTTTGTAGAAAGTTAATCCGAGCATCAGAGTGAAGTATAGACTGAAGCGGGGAAATGCAGGAGGCTGGGAGACCAGAGAGGTGGCTGGTGCTGTAATCTAGTCGGGATAGGATGAGAGATTGAACCATCAAGGTACCGGTTTGAATACAGAGGAAAGGGCCGATCTTGGCGACATTGTGGAAGTGAGACCGTCAGGTTTTGGTGACGGATTGGTTGTGTTGAGTGCATGAGAGAGTGGAGTCAAGAAGAACACCAAGGTTACAGGTTTGTGAGACGGGAAGGGTGCTAGTGCCATCTACAGTGATGGGAAAGTCAGGGAGAGGACAGGGTTTGGGTCGCTTCACTTCTCTGTGCCTCAGTTCCCTCATCTGTAAATTGGAGATTAAGCCCATGAGCTACATGTGGAGCAGGGACTGTATCCAACCTGATAACCTTGGATCTATCCCAGCACTTAGAATAGTGCTGTCAAATACAATCATTTTTATTATTGTTATTATTATTACTATCATTGTATGAAGAGGGACGGTGGTCCAGGCCAAAGGAAGGCCATGGGCCGGCGTCAATGGCGGGATAGATGAGACCAAAATACAGTTAGTAGGTTGGTTTTAGACGAGCCAGATGTGTGGGCTAGATGACCATGAGAAGCTTCCCCCTTAACCTTCGACCTTCAGGAAGAAGGAAGCCAATCAAATATTCTGACCACTCACTATGTGCAGAGCGCTGTGCTGTGCTGTGCTGAGGACAACCAAATAAATGATCCCTCACCAGATGTAGTCTCCCGTTTCGTAGCAAATCTAGTGTAGGAAAGCCTTTTCTCTCCCATATGAGCTTAACCATCATCTAGTTGTCAGTGACTGCTCTCTCGAAGAACCTTGTCTAATGTAGTCACCGTCATTCTCTGCCTCAGAATTGAGCACGGTGCTCTTCAGATAGTAGGTGCTTAGTAAACACCACTGAGATGGCAGACGTTACTATCTCTGATCATGTTTCCTCACTCCTCAAGAACCTCCAGTGGTTGTCCATCCACCTCTGCCTCAAACAGAATCTCCTCACCATTATCTTCAAAGCTCTCAATCACCTCACTCCCTCCTATCTCATCTCGCTACTCTCCTATGACAGGTGAGCCCGCACACATTGCTCCTCTACGGCCAACCTATTCGCCGTACCTCCATCTCTTCTCTTCCGCCAACGACCTGT
This sequence comes from Tachyglossus aculeatus, assembly GCF_015852505.1. NCBI lineage: Eukaryota > Metazoa > Chordata > Mammalia > Monotremata > Tachyglossidae > Tachyglossus > Tachyglossus aculeatus. The sequence goes on along the minus strand of NW_024044853.1, from coordinate 1,274,260 downwards.
CATCCACGTCCCATCTCTTGCGTGGAATGTCCTCCCTCTTCGTGTCCGACAGACGTTCACTCTCCCCACCTTCGAAGGCTTATTAAAATCACATCTTCTCCAAAAGGCCTTCCCCGACTAAGTCCCGATTTCCTCTTTTTCCATTCCCTTTCATGTTACCCTTCATTTCAATTTTTCCCTTTTACTCAGTGCTCTGTCGATTCCACAGCACTTATGTGTAGGTCCATAATTTATATATTTCTAGTGATGTTTGTCTCCCCTTCTAGATTGTAAGCTCGTTACGAACAAGGAATATGTCTGCCAGTCTTACACTTTACTCTTCCCAGCACTTAGTACAGTGTTCTCCACACAGTACGTTCTCAATAAATATGATAGATCGGACACCAAGCACGTTTGTCACCTATCCATCCCTTCCCATCCCCGCCATCCACCTGATAGATCCAAGGGATGGAAAGCAATGGAGATGCCGGGGGGAGAGATTGGTTTTATGCATAGAGACTCTGATCTCCCCCTTCTAGACTGTGAGCCCACTGTTGGGTAGGGACCGTCTCTATATGTTGCCAACTTGTACTTCCCAAGCGCTTAGTACAGTGCACTGTACACAGTAAGCGCTCAATAAATGCGATTGAATGAATGAATGGAGTTGTGAGGAGATTCTAGTTCTCTGTCACCGCCAGCTTCCCTGTAAGACTCCCAACCCAACCGTGTTCTCCCTGGCCCAGACTCACTGGTCAGACTGGAGCGAACGGGATCTGGCCTCTGTCGTCCTTCAACCGTCCCCCGTCCCCTCAGGTCCCGGACGTCGGCCACGGGAGGATCTACAGGAGGTGTGCGGGGTCCTGGCTTTTCTGGCTTCCTGCTTGGAGTGTACGGGACCCTCGGTAAAGCCGGTCTTTCCGGAAAAGTTCCCTGCGGGACTCCTCCGGGGGAAGGGTCACACGCTGCTCTGAGCAGCCTCATTATGTCCTGTTCGGGAGTCAGGCACCGCAGGGAACTAGAGTACTTTGGGTGGGGTAGTGGCTCCACCGCATGTGACTACCCCACTGGAGACCATGTGACCTGTCACACTGGAAGGCGTTGCACAGGGACAACCTGCAGAGGAACTGCGGAGGTGACAATGAAGTGTCCATCTTGGTATTTTGTCAGTAACCCACCAGCTTCATCCACTTCACAGCTGCGGGGTGGCCATTTTAAAATGTTTTGGTTGCCCAAGTCCTCCCTCCTCCAGACCTCCCTCTAGCCCTCCCACTCTTGATCCCACTTGCTAACCCCCTGCCCTCGCTAAGACTACGTTCCTTCTGTCAACTGCCACCCATCTCACTTCTCCCCACCCTCTTACCCACAGCTCCATTCACTGTTCTCCATCAGCCCCTCCAGTCCTCCTGCATCCATTCATTATTATCATTATTATGGTTCTTGTTAAGCGCTTACCACATGCCAAGCAGTGTTCTAAGCGCTGGGGTAGATACAATTGAATCTGGTTGGACACAGTCCCTATCCCACTAACGGTTCACCATCTTCATCCCCATTTTACAGATGAATTGACTGAGGGACAGAGAGGTGTAGTGATTTATCCAAGGTCACATAGCATTAACTTCCTCGTTACCGTGAAAATTTGGGTTGGTTAAGAGACATCCAAGTGCAATTAGGTAGAGACATCCAGCTCTCTCTCGGGGTTATTTATACCTGACTTTCAAGGTCGAGGCTAGAGTCAGACATGCACATTCAATCAGCTGTCTGGAGACCAAGGCTCAGTGGCAAGATCACGGGCTCGGAAGTCAGAGGACATGGGTTCTAATCCCGGCTTCACCATCGGTCTATTGTATGTCCTTTTGCAAGCCATATAACTTTTCTAGGCCTCATTAACCTCTTCGGTAAAATGGGGATAAAGACTGTGGGACCACCTGAATACTTTGTATCTACCCCAGCGCTTAGAACAGTTCTTGGTACATAGTAAGCACTTACCAAATACCATTATTATCCTTCTCATTATTATTATGATCCTGTTGCATATTATCCTTCCCTGACTCAGTCATGACTACCTAACAGGCTGCCTTATCACTGAGGTATTCAATCCTCACCCTCACTGTATATCTTCAACTCCACATAGGAGGCACTGCTACATTGAAGGCACATCTTCTCCACGAGGACTTCCCCGTCTAAGCCCTCATTTCCTTCCACCCTTTTCTGATTCCCCCTGATTTGCTCCCTTTTTCAGCCACCCAGTCCCAGAACACATATGTACATATGTGTAATATATCTATTGATATTACTGTCTGTATCCCCATCTCGACTATAATTTTGTTTTGGGAGGGAATGTGTCGGTTATATTATACTCTCCCAAGTGCTTAATACTTAGTACTTAGTTCAACAAAACAAAACAAGTGGGCAAGCATCAATACCATCCAAATAGATAAATAGAATTGTAGATAAATACACATCATTGAAAAAATAGAGTAATAAATATGTACAAATAAACACAAGTGTTGTGGAGACCAGACTGGGGTAGAGCAGAAGGAGGGAGACGGGGCGATGGGATATTGAGGTGGAACAGAGGAGAAAGGGGGCTCAGTCTGGGAAGGCCCACTGGAGGGGGAAAGCTCTCAGTAGAGCTTTGGAAAGGGGAAGAGAGCTAGTTTGGCGGATATGAGGATGGAGGACATTCCACGCCATAGGGAGGACGTGGGCCAGGGGTCGACGGAGGGACAGACGAAAACGAGGCCCAGTGAGGAGGTTAGTGGCAGAGAACCGGAGTGTGCAGGCTGGGTTGGAGAAGGGAGGTGAGGTAGGAGGTGAGGGTTAGGAGAATTTTGAAGCCAAGAGTGAGAAATTTTTGCTTCCTGCGAGAGTTGATAGGCAACCCCCTGAGATTTCTGAGGAGTGTGTGTGTGTGTGTGGGGGGGTGACATGCCCAGAACATTTCTGTAGAAAGATAATCCAGGCAGCAGAGTGAAGTATAGACTGAAGCGGGGAGAGACAGGAGGATGGGAGGTCGGAAAAGAGGCTGATGCAGTAATCCAGTGGGGATAGGATGAAAAATTGTACCAACAAGGTAGCAGTTTGGATGGAGAGGAAAGGGCCGATCTTGGCGATGTTGTGAAGGTGAGACTGGCAGGGTTTGGTAACGGATTAGATGTGTGGGGTGAATAAGAGAGCCATGTCAAGAATGATACCAAGGTTGAGGGCTTCTGAAACGGGAAGGATGGTTGTACCGTCCTCAGTAATGGAAAAGTCAGGGAGAGGACAGGGTTTGGGAGGGAAAATAAGAAGCTCAGTCTTGAACATGTTGAGTTTTATGTGGCAGGTGGACATCCAGATGGAGATGTTCTGAAGGCAGGAGGAGATAAGAGCCTGGACAGAGGGAGAGAGAACAGGGGTGGTGATGTAGATTTGGGTGTCATCTGTGTACAGATGATAGTTGAAGGAGTGGGAGTGAATAAGTTCACCAAAGGAGTGAGTATAGATTGAGAACAGTAGGGGACCAAGAACTGACCCTTGAGGAAGCCGTACCGTTAGAGGATGAGAGTGGGAGGAGGATTCCGTGAAGGATACTGGGAATGAACAGCCGGAGAGATTAGGAGAACCAGGAGAAGACGCAGTCTGTGAAGCCAAGGTTGGATAACGTGTTGAGGAGAAGGGGATGGTCCACAGTGGCAAAGGCAGCTGAAAGGTCGAGGAGGATTAGGATAGAGTAGGAGCCATTGGAATTGGCCAGAAATAGGTCATTGGTAACCTTTGAGAGGGCAGTTTCAGAGGAGTGGAGGAGACGGAAGTCAGATTGGAGGGGGTCCAGGACAAAGCTGGAGCTGAGGAATTCGAGGCAGCGAGTGTAGAAGACTCTTTGTACGAGTTTGGAAAGGAAGGGTAGGAGGGAGTTAAGGCAATAACTCGAATGGGTAGTGGGGTCAAGAGAGGGTTTTGTATGGGGGGAGACATGGGCATGTTTGAAAACAGAAGGGAAGAAGACGTTGGAGAGTGAACGGTTGAACATGGAAGGTCAAGAGGGTGTGAACTTTTATAAGATAAGAGGCAGAAACTCCTCACCCTGGGCTTCAAGGCTCTCCATCACCTTGCCCCCTCCTACCTCACCTCCCTTCTCTCCTTCTATAGCCCAGCCCGCACCCTCCGCTCCTCTGCCGCTAATATCCTCACCGTACCTCGTTCTCGCCTGTCCCGTCATCGACCCCCGGCCCACGTCATCCCCCGGGCCTGGAATGCCCTCCCTCTGCCCATCCGCCAAGCTAGCTCTCTTCCTCCCTTCAAGACCCTACTGAGACCTCACCTCCTCCAGGAGGCCTTCCCAGACTGAGCCCCTTCCCTCCTCTCCCCTCGTCCCCTTCTCCATCCCCCACATCTTACCTCCTTCCCTTCCCCACAGCACCTGTATATATGTATATATGTTTGTACATATTTATTACTCTATTTATTTATTTATTTATTTTGCTTGTACATATCTATTCTATTTATTTTATTTTGTTAGTGTGCTTGGTTTTGTTCTCTGTCTCCCCCTTTTAGACTGTGAGCCCACTGTTGGGCAGGGACTGTCTCTATATGTTGCCAATTTGTACTTCCCAAGCGCTTAGTACAGTGCTCTGCACACAGTAAGCGCTCAGTAAATACGATTGATGATGAAGAGGGAATGGTGTCCAAAGCACAGGTGGAGGGGCTGGTACTTGAGAGGACGGAGGAGATTTCCTCTGAAGATGCTTCTGGGGAGCTGGGGAGGATGGAAAAGTCGGAGTGGGGGGAGTCTAGAGCGGAGGGGATGTAGAAGGGGGAGGGGTGATTTTGGGGAGCTCAGACATGATAATGGTAGTTTTCCTAATGAAGTAGGAGGCCAGATCGTTAGGGCTGAGGGATAGAGGAAGGGGAGGAACAGTGGCCTGAAGACGTAGTTAAATGTCCGGAACACCTGAATGGGGTGTTGGGCATAGGTGTCAATAAGGGAAGAAAAATAGTTTTGCCTGGTAGAGGAGAGGGCAGATCTAAAGCAGGAAGGGACAAATTTAAAGTCAACAAGATCGGCTTGGTGTTTACATTTTTGCAAGCAGCGTTCAGCAGCTCGAACACAAGAGTGAAGGAGGTGGCCAGAGGCAGTTCTTAATAAAAACGATTGAATAAATGAATGAATGATCCAAAGGATCAAGGCATCATTAGGAACTTTCTATCCTGGGTGAAAGGACTCCCACCTAGGACCCTCCCCATTGCGACCTTCACGTCCTGGTTCCTCAGGCTGCAGATGAGGGGATTTAGGGCGGGGGGCACCATGGTGTAGAACACGGACACCGGCAGGTTGATAGCTGAGGAGGATTCTGAGCGTGGTTGTAAGGTACCGAGGGCAGCTGAGGTGAAAAACACGGTCGTGATGGTGAGGCAATCAGGTGGAGAAGGCTTTGGCCCGGCCCCCGGAGGCCGGCATCCTCAGCACGGGCTGGAAGATGCGCACGTACGAGACCACGATGGAAACGAAGCAGGAGACACCCAAAAGGTCCCTGGTGACTACGATCACATCAATGACGAGGTGAGTTTCAGAGCAGGAGAGTCGGACCACGGAGACGATATCACAGTAGAACTGTCGGATCAGGAAGGACACGCAGAAGGGTAGGGAGAACATCCCAAAGGATGACATCACTGCAAACAGCCCCCTGCCGAGCCATGAGGCGGCCGCCATCTTCCCACGGGCCTCTCGGTCCATGATGACCTCGTAGCGCAAGGGGAGACAAATGGTGGCATAACTGTCGTAGGACATCGCCATGAGGAGGAACACCTCTGAACTACCAAACAGAACCACCGAGAAGACCTGGGTCCCACAGCCCAGGAAATAAATGGGTTAATGGTTTGTCAGGGTATTGTGGATGGATTTGGGGATGGTAACAGAGATGAGGCCGAGGTCGAGGATGGATGGCATGGGAGAGAGTCGAGGGCGGAGACTCAGGTTTAATGCATAGAAGAAGGAAATGTTAAACCACTTTTTATGTTTTCCAAGAAAACTCTATGGATACACATACCAGAATGACTACTTGTAGTTTATCCATAAAGCCTCCTTCCGTGGAGTGAAAACCTGAGTCCCCGCCTTTGTCTTTGATCCACATTTTGGTCATTTGTGCGATAAAATATTTGATCATTTCGACAGAAAGAATGAATGAATGAATCATCCTGGCTTCTCCATGGTGCTCACAGTCTTCATCCCCGTTTTACAGATGAGGAAACTGAACCCCAGAGATCTGACTTTACCAAGGTCACAGAGCTGACAAGTGGTGGAGACGGGATTTGGACTCAGGTCCCCTGACTCCCAGGCTCGGGGCCTTTCCGCTAGGATATTCTGCTTCTCTGTTTGGTGAGCACTACTCAAGCTACTCTCAACCTCACGGAACTTCATATTTATTAAATGTGAATTATATATCATAAATTATTTATTTAGATTAATGCCTTCTCCCTGTCTATACCTTTCACTTCTTATAGGTAGGGAAGGTGTCTGCCAACTCTGTTATACTGTAATGACAATAATAATAATAATGATAGTAATAATGGTATTTGTTAAGCACTTACTATGTGCCAAGTACTGTACTAACCGCTGGAGTGGATATAAGCAAATTGGATTGGACACAGTTCCTGTCCCAGGTGGGACTCACAGTTTCTATCCCCATTTTACTTAGGAGGTATCTGAGGCATAGATAAGTGACGCAAGGTTACACAGCAGAGACGTGGCAGAGCTGGGATTAGAACCCATGACCCCTGTCCAATGATCTATGCCATGATGCTTCTATGGCATACTGCTTCCTTTCAAGGGCTGAGTACAGTGCTCTGCACGAAGTAAGCACTCAATAAATGCCATTAATAGTGATGACTGATGACTGAGGACCTTAAGTGGAGGAGGTTGGTATGATTTCTTTTTACCGCTACCATCTCCTCATAGATTCTAAGATGTCTACTCAGAGACTACGTTTCTCTCAAATGGAATTATTTTTGTGATCAAGGGTCTCTTTTTGATTCCCTCCTTATGATCTAGGATCCCCCCTTAACCAACGTCTTCCTCTGTGTGTGTGTTTTTGTCCTCTTATTCACTGAAGAAAATAATAATAATAATAATAGAATTGTGGCATTTGTTAAGCACTTACTCTGTTCCATGCACTGTATAAGATACAAGTTAATCGAGGTGGACACAGCCCCTGTCTCACATGGTGCTCACAGTCTTCATCCCCGTTTTACAGATGAGGAAACTGAACCCCAGAGATGTGACTTTACCAAGGTCACAGAGCTGACAAGTGGTGGAGACGGGATTAGGACTCAGGTCCTCTGACTCCCAGGCTCGGGGCCTTTCCGCTAGGATATTCTGCTTCTCTGTGTGGTGAGCACTACCAGTGCACTGTTCTAAGCTCATAGAGAAAGCTCCAGGCTTGTTAAACATGATCTTTATCTCAAAGGGCTTGCAATCTATCGGAGGAGGAGAACATTCAAGTGAATTACAGACGGGAAGTATCAGAGTGCAAGGATTTGGACATAATCCCTATGAGGCTGGGGTAGAGTAACTATCCAAGTACTTGGGAGTAAAGACCTAAGGGTCCAAGCAGCCCAGAAGTGTCGGTGAATAAATAGTGTGGGTGGAGGCAGGGGAAGCCCATATATCCCAACCACTCCAAGTACTACATCGCCACGCTCCCCAGCATTGGAAATCAATTCTGAGAGAGCAGCTGGATTCTCGAGAGGAGGACGGTAGCCACTTAATGTTAAACTGTTGCACAGAAAGTCATCCGGGACCATATTAACCAATAAATCAGTGATATTTATTGAGTGCTTACCGTGTGCAGGATGCTGTACTAAGTGCTACAATAGAACAGAAAAGGTAGAGGCGTTCTCTGCCCACGGTGAGTTTACGGACTAGTGGGGGAGACAGAAATGAATATAAATACATAAATTATGGACATGGACATAGGTGCTGTGGGGCTGAGAGAGGGGTGAATAAAGGGAGCAAATTCAATTGCAAGATTGGCACAGAAGGGAGTGGGAGAAGAGGAAGTGAGGGCTTTGTCAGGGAAGACATCGTGGAGGAGATTTGCCTTCAGTAAGGCTGTGAAGGTGGTGAGAGTGATCTGTAGTGGACATGAGGTGGAAGAGCTGAAAACGGAATGTCCGTTTATGATACTGGGTAAATAGCAGTATCTTCTAGACTGTGAGCCTGTTGTTTGGTATATGTTGCCACTTTGTACTTCCCAAGCGTGCTTACTACAGTGCTCTGCGCACAGGAAGTGCTCAATGAATACGACTGAGTACCTGAATAGCAATTTAGTCATGGAAGCATTTCGAATCTGGGAAGTCAAGGGAAGGGAGATAGGGTAGCAAAGAGTGGTCAATACTGTAGGTTTCTTGTGGGAAGGGAACGTCTCTGCCACTTCTGTTGTGTTGGACTCTCCCAAACACTTAGTATAAAGCGCTGCACAGAGTAAGTGCTCAATGAATACCACTGACTGCCCCTGCTCTCTCTCCCTCCCTCCAGGCTCGTGTCTCCTCCTGCCTTCTGGATATTTCCTTCTGTATGTCTGCCCACCATCTAAAACTCAATATGTCCAAGACTGAACTCCTTATCTTCCCTCCCAAACCCTGCCCTCTCCCGGACTTTCCTGTCACTGTAGACGGCACTACCATCTTTCCCGTCTCACAAGCCCGCAACCTTCGTGTGATCCTAGACTCCGCTCTCTGGTTCACCCCACACATCCAATCCGTCACCATAACCTGCCGGCCTCACCTCCACAACATCGCCAAGATTCGCCCTTTCCTCTCCATCCAAACTACTACCTTGCTGGTTCAATCTCTCAACCGATCCCGACTGGATAACTGCATCAGCCTCGTCTGTGATCTCCCATACTTCTGCCTCTCCCACTTCAGTCTATACTTCATGCTACTGCCCGGATTATCTTTGTGCAGAAACGCTCTGGGCATGTTACTCCCCTCCTCAAAAATCTCCGGTGGCTGCCTGTCAACCTACGAATCAAGCAAAACTTCTCACTCGAGGCTTCAAGGCTCTCCATCACCTCGCCCCCTTCTACCTCACCTCCCTTCTCTCCTTCTACAGCCAAGCCCACACCCCCCACTCCGCTACCGCTAACCTCCTCACTACACCTCGTTCTTACTTGTCCCGCCGTCGACTCCCGGCCCACGTCCTTCCCCTGGCCTGGAATTCCCTCCCTCCACACATCCGTCAAGCTAGCTCTCTTCCTCCCTTCAAAGCCGTACTGAAAGCTCACCCCCTCCAGGAGGCCTTTCCAGACTGAGCTCCCTTTTTCTTCTCCTCCTCCCCATCCCTTCTGCTCTACCTCCTTCCCCTCCCCACGGCACCTGTATACATATTTGGACAGATTTATTACTCTATTTATTTTACTTGTACATAGTTACTATTCTATTTATTTTGTTAACGACGAGCGTATACTTTGCGCTTACATATAATTTGTATAGCACATAATTTGTACTTCCGAAGCGCTTAGTACAGTGCTCTGCACACAGTAAGCTCTCAATAAATACGATTGATGATGATGATATAGCTTTAATTCTATGTGTTCTGACGATTTTGACACCTGTCTACATGTTTTGTTTTGTTGTCTGTTTCCCCTTCTAGACCTTGAGCCCGTTGTTGCCTAGGGACGTCTCTATATATATTGCCGACTTGTACTTCCCAAGCGCTTATTACAGTGCTCGGGACACAGTAAGCGCTCAATAAATATGATTGATTGATTGAATGAATGAATAATTGATTTAGTCCTATCAATGTCTGTCTTCTTTTAGACTGAAAACTCGTTGTTGGCGGGAAATAGGACTGTTTAGTGTTAAATTGTACTCTCTCAAGCACTTGGTGCAGTGCTGTGCACACAGCAAGCACTCAATTAATTGACTAATTGACTGATCACTTTAAGAGGTAAGAGTAAGAAAATGACCGAAATCACATCCTCGTGAGAGTTCGACCCTTTCCTGATTGTCATGAGCCTGTGAGCCCCATATGGGACAGGGTCTGTGTTCAACTCAGGTTGCTCCTATAATAATAATAATAATAATGGCATTTGTTAAGAGCTTACTATGTGCAAAGCACTGTTCTAAGCGCTGGGGAGGATACAAGGTGATCAGGTTGTCCCACGTGGGGCTCACAGTCTTAATCCCCTTTTTACAGATGAAGTAACCGGGGCACAGAGAAGTTAAGTGACTTACCCAAAGTCACACAGCTGGCATCTGGCAGAGCCGAGATTTGAACCCATGACCTCCGACTCCAAAGTTCAGGCTCTTTCCACTGAGCCACGCTGCTTCTCTATCCAGCTCAGCGCTTAGTACGGTACCTAGCACGTTGTAAACGCTTAACAAATACCATCGTTATTATTATTCATGGCTCTGCAGGTTACATCGCCCGTTCTGGTCCAGCCTCTCCTCAGCTTCTCTCAAAGTCCACTGCTCCGAGAACTGGGAACCAGAGCACGTCAACAGCCAACCAAGAACCCGAGGAAATCCCGGAGCAGAATCCTATAAACCCGCTTCCTAATTGCCCCCTGAAGCCCGGCTTGGAAATAACAGAGCAAGGTGGCTCAGTGGAAAGACCCCGGGCCTGGAGATCAGAGGTCATGTGTTCTAATCCCGGCTCTGCCTCTTGTCAGCTGTGTGACTTTGAACAAGTCACTTAACCTCTCTGTTCCTCAGTTACCTCATCTGCAAAATGGGGATTAAGACTGTGAGCCCCATGTGGGAAAACCTGATTACTTGTATCCCCCCCAGCACTTAGAACAGTGCTTGACACATAGTAAGCACTAAACAAGTGCTATTATTATTATTATTATTATTATTATTATTATTATCCCCATTAAGGGCATCTCCAAGCCTTGCCTCTGTACTCCGGAAACTTCTCCTCCACGACAAACACATCAGTCGGTTACTTAAGCATGAGTGAGAAGCCATCTCCCTGACAGATCGGCTGTGTGGTCGATTGCAGAGGAAGCGGAGTCTCTGATTTATTCTCCGTTATTCTCCCGCGGCAGGATCACCTACCTCAGATAGACACAACTGAGGAACGCAAATAGGTAGTTGATTTTTTGTTGTTTTCTAACAACAATAACCGCTGGGGTATATACAAGATAATCAGGTTGGGCACAGTCCCTATTCTACATGGAACTCACAGAGGGAGGACAGTGATTGAATCCCCATTTTAGAGAAGAAGAAGAAACAGGTTCATATAGAAGTAAATTGACTTGTCCAAGGTAACAGAGCAGGCAAGAGGCAGAGCTGGAATTAGAACCCAGTCCTCTGACTCCCAGGCCCGGGGTTTTCCCACTAGGCCACTCTAGGAATGATACTTTCTCCCTCTCCCTCGCTCACAGGGATGTTGTAAGGTCAAAGATGGGATGAACCACTTGAAAAGGCTTTGGAAAAGAAACGTGCTGTGTAATACCCATAATAATTACTATACACTATATATAATTATGTAATAATGACTGCTATGCAAAAAAAGGACATTTTATGAATAACTTACTAGGGGATAAGTGCTGAAGTAAATGCAAGATAAAAATGCAATGTTAGAAAAAGAAATGGGGGTGGTCTAATCTTTTTGTGTGTGTGTGTGTGGTATTTGTAAAACACTTACTATGTGCCAGACATTGTACTGAGCGCTGGGCTAGATTCAGGTTGATCAGTTAGGACATAGTCCCTGTCCCACGTGGGGCTCACAGTCTTGATCCTCATTTTAAAGATGAGGGAACTGAGGCACAAAGAATTGAAGTAACTTGCCCAAAGTGACTCAACAGGTAAGTGAAAGAGCTAGGATTGGGGTTAGAACCCCAATCCTCTGATTCCCAAGCCCAAGCTCTTTCCACCGGGCCACCCTGTAATCAATCAATAGCATTTATCTTGGCCAGAGCATTGTGTGCTTGGGAGAGTACTAAAGGGCTAGCAGATATGAACCCTCCTACTCGTCACCTCACTCACACACCTCGGAGAATTAGAGCCAATGTAGCTCCATTTCCCACAGTGCTCTGCACCCAGTAAGTTCTCAATATACACCATATATTGATTGATTAATCCTATGATTTGGGGATATGTAGCAAGAATCAGAAGGACCAGCGTTCTAATCCCAGCTCCACTACTTGTCTGCTGTCTGAATTTGGGCAGGTCACTTAACTTCTCTGGGCCTCAGTTACCCCACTTGCAAAATGGGGAGATTAAGAGTGTGAGCCCCATGTGGGACAGCGACTGTGGCCAAACTGATTAGCTCGTATCAGCGCCAGCACTTAGTTCAGTGTCCGCCACAGAGTATTTAAGAAATACCAAGAGAAGAATGACTCTATCTGTGTGAAATCTGTTGGTGTTAAGAGAATTATCCTGTTCATTGAATTACCTACTTGTAGTATTGTTGTTTTTATTATTATTTGGTTTAATTATTAAAATTTTGATATTTGTTAAGCACTTCTTATATCTTAAGCACTGTACTAAATGCTGGAATAGATGCACGATAATCAGGTCAGACACAGTCCTTGACCTACATGGGGATCACCAGTCTAAAGGGAAGGGAGAGAAGGTATTTTGCTGCTTTTAAAAGATATTTGTTTGCTTAGCACTTACTATGTGCCAATCCCCATTTCACAGATGAGAAAACCTGACAGCCGGAGTCATGGTCATGTGGAGAGAGGCTGAAGGGCTTAAAATAAAATGTCTCATGCTGGAAAGAAGACAAGACATGAAGTCACGAAACCTGGCCTCTAATCTCGGATCCTCTAGCTCTGTGTGACGTCAGGCAAGTCACTTAACTTCTCTGAGCCTCGGTTTCCTCACCGTTAAAATGGGGATAAAAGCAGATAAAAGCCCTGCTCTCCCTCTCTCTTCTGAACCCAATGTGGAATGGGAACCATGTCTGACATGCCTTGTATTTTTTTAATGGTATTTGGTAAATGCTTACTATATGCCAAGCACTGTTCTAAGCACTGGGGTAGATAGAAGGTAATCAGGTTGGACAATATCCATGTACCGAATGGGGCTCATTTTACAGATGAGGCAACTGAAGTGCAGAGAAATGAAGTGATTTGCCCAAGGTCACACAGCAGACAAGTGAAGGAACCAGGTTTAGAACCCAAGTCCTTCTGACTCCCAAGCTGCTTGGCAAATAGTGAATGTTTAAAAAATACCATAATTATTCTTACTATAAATCTAATCTGGAGCCATATCTTTGCCAGACTTCATATTCTTCCATCTTCCCCAGTGATCAGTACAGTTCGTAGCACATATTAACTGCTTAATAAATGCCATAATTATTATATCATCATCAACATCAATGGTATTTATTGAGCACTTGCAGTGGGCGCAGCACTGTACTAAGTGCCTGGGAGAGTACAATATAACGGAGGTGGTAGACATATTCCCTGCCCACGACAATCTTACAATCTAGAAGGGAAAATAGACATGAATATAAATAAATAATTAATACATAATTGAGAAATGCGTGTGTAAGAGTTAAGGTTTGCCTAGAGGTCACAGATCCGAAGGCTTAGACAATGAAGAAGGGAGAGGGAGGTGGGGAAAAGAGGTCTTAATCAGGGAAGGCCTCTTGGAGGAGATGTGCCTTCAGTAAGGGTTTGAAGGTGAGGAGAGTGAGGGTCTGAAAGGGGAGGGAGTTCCAGGTGAGGAAGAAGATATGGAAAAGGGGTCAGCGGCAAAACAGATGAGATGATAGATGAAAGAAGAAGAAAGGGAGATTGGAGAAAAAGGAGATGCAGAAGGAGAAGGAGATAGTGAAGGGATAAGGAGAAGGGAGAAGGAGAAGAAGGGAGAAGGGAGGAGGAGAAGGAGAAGAGAAAAGGTAGAAGGAGAGGGGAGAAGGAGAAGGAGAAGGGAGACGGGGGAAGAAGAAAGGAGAAGGGAGAAGGAGAAGGGAGAATGGAGAAGGAGAAGGGAGAAGCTCAGTCTTAAACATGTTGAGTTTAAGGTGGCGGGCGGATATCCACGTGGAGATGTCCTGGAGGCAGGAGGAGATAGGGGTCTGGAGGGAGGGAGAGAGAACGGGGAAGGAGATATAAATTTGGGTATCATCCACATAGAGATGATAGTTGAAGCCAAGTGAGCTAATGAGTTCACCAGGGGAGTGAGTATAGATCAGTTCGAGCAGGACAAATCCTTTCACGGTTGTTTAGGTTTTCCATTATGGAGTCCTGCTGGCACTTACGGAAAAATCTTGAAAGGTTTCAGAATGCACGTGGGAGAAGAATAAGAAAGTCGATGGAGTAACAAAATTCTCATTTCTTCACTGGCCAGAGCGGTTGGTCAGTCAGTCAATCATATTTGTTGAGCACTTACTGTTTGCAGAGCACTGCACTAAGCACTTGAGAGAGTACAAAATAACAATAAGCAGGCACAATCTCTGCCCACAACAAACGTACAGTCTAGAAGGAGTGACAAATGCAAATAAATAAATTACAGATATGGACATAAGTGTTGTGGGGCTGGGAAGAGGGATGAATAAAGGGAGCAAGTCACGACGACACAGAAGGGAATGAGGGATGAAGAAAGAAGGGCTTAGTCAGGCAAGGCCTCTTGGAAGACATAGCCACACTGTTTCTCTAAACTTGTCTATATATTTATTTCTACCTATCAATCAAGCAAGCAAGCAAGCAGTGATATTTACTGAGCACTGACTGTGCAGAGCACTATATCAAGCACCTGGGAGAGTACAATAGGTTTACAGACGACAGGGGGAGATAGACACTCAAATAAATCATAGATTCAATGTCCCTTTAATCCTTTATTCTGGGTCCACCAGCTGTCAGCCCCCTTTGATCTGTTTCACTGATTAGATTACTTGCTAAAGTGCTTACTATATGCCAAGTACTGTACTAAACACTGGGGTAAACACAAGATAATCAGGTCCCACATCGGACTCACAGTCTAAGTTGGAGGGATGACAGGTATTTTACCCCCATTTTGCAGATGAAGGAACTAAGACATAGAGAGTTCATTTAATTCATTCAGTCGTATTTATTGAGCGCTACCTTGTGCAGAACACTGAACTAAGTGCTTGGGAAAGTACAATGTAACAATAAACAGAAACGTTTTTTCCCCACAACAAGCTTACAGTGTGGAGCTACACTCTAGAGCTACAGTCTAGAGAAGTGAACTGATTTGCCCAAGGTCACACAGCAAGTAACTGGCAGAGCCAGGATCAGAACCCACTGCGAGCTTGTTGTGGGCAGGGAAAAGATCTGCTTACTGTTTTATTGTACTCTCCCAAGTGCTTATAGTACCTTGCATACAGTGCTCCGCATACAGTAAGCACTCAATAAATGCAATTGAATGGATGAAGTGCTCAATAAGTAAAATTGACTGAATGAATGAATGAATGAAGTCCTCTAGCGCCCAGCTTTGCGAGATTTCCACAAGGCCACGGTGCTTCTGAAGAGTGCCAGCTCCCCGTGGACAGGGAATGAGTCTCCTGTTGCGTTTTACCAAGCGCTCAGTCCAGCGCATCGGCTCCCAGGGGAGTCCAGTCCATAGCGCTCCTATGGGTGCCGAAGAGATCCCAGCGGGCCTAACGTCTCCCTCAACAACTCCCTCAGGACCTCCTCGTTTCTCAGGCTGTCGATGAGGGGGTTGAGGACGCCATACAGCATGCCCACGAGCCCGTCGCTTCTGGAAGAGTGACCGGAAGACGGCCTGATGTAGGTGAAGATGGCGGGGCTGTAGAAGAGGCCGAGGGCCAGCAGGCAGGAGGTGAAGGTGGACCAGGCCCGGCTCTTCCCCTCGACGAGCGGCTCTTCAAGATGGCAGCCGAGACGAGGACGTTTGAGCCTAAAGTGATGGAGAAGGCTGCGATCCCGCCCATCCCCAGAGCGGGACAGGACCGTCACCAGAGGGACATCGCAGTAGTACTGGTCCACCCGGTCAGAGCAGCCGAAGATCAGCTTGAAGGTGAAGGATGCGTGCAGGGCGGAGTTGGGGAAGCAGGACGGCCAGCGCGACGCACACCTTCCCGTCCATGAGAACAGCGTAGCGGAGAGGGCAGAGGACGGCCATGCGTCGGTCAGAGGCCGTGACCGCCAGGAGGAAGACATCCATCCCCTCTGGGAACACCAAGAAATAGAGCTGAAGGGAGCACCCGGCCAACGAGATCGCCGGCCTCTGGTGGCGAGGTCCCACAGTATCTCGGGCACCGCGGCTGTGGGGCGAGTGATGTCCAGCAACGACAGGTTGGCGAGGAAGAAGTACATGGATGTGTGGAGACGGTGGTCGGCGCGGAGGGAGAGGAGGAGGGCATCGTTGGGCAGGAGCGTGGCCGAGTAGATGATATCGAAGGCCACGAATCGCACCTCCGGCCAGTCCAACAGTCCCATCAGGAGGAAGCCGGTCACCCTGCTTGCGTTACCGTCTGCCATCCGACCGTGGGCAGGGAGGACCAAGGTGCTAATCCTGCTCATCTGCTGGATGACCGCGGGCGAGTAGCTTCACTTCTCTGGGCTTCGGTTTCCTCATCTGTAAAATGGGGATTGAGACTGTGTCCAGCTTTATTAGCTTGAACCTACTCCAGGGCTTAGTACAATGCCCGGCACATGGTAAGTGCTTAAAAAACACCCTAAAGACAAAAAAAAATATTCGTGGACGGGAACAGGTCTGGGGCTGGAAGTCAGAGAACCTGTGTTCATTAATTAATTAATTTATTAATTCATTCATTCTTTGAATCGTAGTTATTGATCGCTTACTGCCTACTGCGCACTTACTGCTTACTGCGTAGAGAAGCAGCGTGGCTCAGTGGAAAGATCGCGGGCTTTGGAGTCAGAGGTCATGGGTTCAAATCCCGGTTCCGCCAATTGTCCGCTGTGTGACTTTGGGCAAGTCACTTAACTTCTGTGGGCCTCTGTTACCTCATCTGTAGAATGGGGATGAAGACTGTGATCCTCCGTGGGACAACCTGATCACCTTGTAACCTCCCCAGCGCTTAGAACAGTGTTTTGCACATAGTAAGCGTTTAATAAATGCCATCTTTATTATTACTGTACTAAGCGCTTGGAAAGTACAATTCAGCAACAGAGACAATCCCTACCTAACAACAGGCTCACAGTCCCGGCTCTACCACTTGACCGCTGAGTGACCTTAGGCAAATTACTTCACTTTCTGGGTCTCTGCTTCCTCGTCTATGAAATGGGGATTCCCTACCCCTTCTTCCTCCTTCTTAGACTGTGTGTCCCATGTGGCATCTGGTGATCTTGTTTATACCCCAGTGCTTAGTACAGTGAGTGACACATAGTAATTGCCTAACAAAACTTGTTTTGTTGTCTGTCTCCCCACTTCTAGACTCTAAACCCGGCTTAATCAGGGATTGTCTCTCTTTAGTGCTGACTTGTACTTCCCAAAAGTTTAGTACAGTGCTCTGGACACAGTAAGCACTCAATAAATACGATTGAATGAATGAATAAATGAATAACAATAATTTGCGACTACCCGTTCGCTAAGCTCTTACTCTGTGTCAGGTGGTATACCCAGCACTGGCGTACATGCAAGGTTATCAGGTTGGACACAGTTTTTGTCCCACGTGGAGCTTACAGTCTTAGTCTCCATTTCACAGATGAGGTACTTGAGGCACAGAGAAGTGAAGTGACTCGTCCAAGGTCACACAGCAGACAAGTCGGATTGTAGTCCAGATCCTTCTGAATGTCAGGCTTGTGTTCTATCCACCAGGCACTTAATAAAGGGCTTGACATATAATAGGGGTTTAACAAATACCACAATCGTGATTTCATCCAAATCTCTCCTACTTTCTTTCTTAGCTCATTCCCTCCTTAATTGACCTTGGGAAGCTGGTGCACTTCTCCTCACAGTCCCAAATAAAATAATCAATTCACTCTTTGACCTTCTCCAGGCTAGGCTAAAAGTCATTCAATCAACTTCTTCAAGAATTCTTCAAGTTGAAGAATTGCCCCTTGTTCAACTCTTCTATTTTTCCCAGGACTATCTCCTGAGGAAATCTCCTGCCTTATCTCAAAATACACCCTCCAACCCGTGCATCGGACCCCATTTCTTCGCACCTCATCAAAACACTTGTCCCCTCCTTTCTTCCTTCCCTAACTGCCATCTTCAACTGTTCACTCTCCAGTGGCTTCTTCTCACTATTTAAACAGGCTCATACTTCCCCTATCCTAAAAAGACCCTCCCTTGACCCTTTGGCTCCCTCCAGATATCACCCCATCTCCCTCTTACCATTCCTCTCCAAAATCGTGAGCGAGCTGTCTACACCCACTGCCTCAAGTTCCTCTCATCCAATTCTCTCCTTGACCCCTTCCAATCTGGCTTCCGTCCTTTTCACAGCACGGGAACCACACTCTCAAAGGTCAGTAAAGATCTCCTTCTTGCCAAATCCAACGGCCTCTACTCCATCCTAATCCTCCTCGACCTCTCAGCTGCCTTTGACACTGTCAGTCTCTCCCTTCTCCAAGAAAGATCATATAACCTTGGCTTTACTGACATTATCCTATCTTGGTTCTCTTCTTATCTCTCTGGCCTCTCATTCTCAGTCTCTTTCGCTGGCTCCCCTTCTGCCATCCTTCCCCTAACTGTGGATGTTCCTTAAGGTTAAGTTCTGTGTCCCCTTCTTTTCTCCATCTACACCCACTCCCTTGGAAGACTCAATCACTCACATGGCTTCAACTGTCACCTCTATGATGATGACACCCAAATCTGCATCTACAGCCTTGATCTCTCTGTCTCTGTACAGTCTCACATTTCCTTGTGCCTTCAAGACATCTCTTATTGGATGCCCTCCTGTCACCTCAAACGTAATATGGGTAAAACTGAATTTAAACCCTATCCTTCCACTCACTTTCCGATCATTATTGTCGGCACCACCATTCTTCCTGCCTCACAAGCCCTCAACCTTGGCATTGTACTTGAATCCACTCTCTCGTTCCACCTACATATTCACGTCTTCACTAAATTTTGTCAGTTCTTCATTCACAACATCACCAAAATCCTCCCCTTCCTCTCTGTCCAAACTGCTACCACATAAAATGCAAGCACCTATTCTAACGCACCTTGATTATTGTATCAGCCTCCTCACTGACCTCCCTGCCTCCTGTTTCTCTGGAGAGGTCCAGTCCATACTTCACCCTGCTGTCTGAAACATTTTCCATCAAAAAAGTTCAGACCATGTTTCCCTACTCCTCAAAAAAAAAACCCTGCAGTGCTTGCCCATCCACCTCCGCATCAAACAAAAACTCCTCACCATTGAGGAGTTGGCTTTTGAGCACTTAATCACCTTTCGCCGCTCCTACCTCACCTAGCTACTCCCCTACTACAACCCAGCCCGCACACTTCATTCATTCCTCTAATGCTAACCTTCTCACTGTACCTCAATCTCGTCTGTCTCGCTGCCGACCTCTTGCCCACATCTTACACTGGCCTAGAACACCCTCCCTTCTCACATCAGACAGATAATTGCTCACCCCCACTTCAAAACATTATTGAAGGCACATGTCTTCCAAGGAGCCTTCCCTGATTAAGCCCTCCTCTCCTCCTCTTCCATTTCCTTCTGTGCTGCTCTTACTTGCTCTTTCATTCATCCTCCCTCCCATCCCCACAGCACATATGTAAATATGCATAGGTCTGTGATTTATTTCTCCATTAACTTATTTATTTATCTATTTATTTGTTCATTTTATTTATATTGATGTCTGTCTCCTCCTCTAGACTGTGAGCTTGTTATGGGTAGAAGTGTGTCCATTTGTTGTTATATTGTAAATACGTTATATATTTGTTATATTGTACTCTCCTAAATGCTTAGTACAGTGCTTTGACTGACAGACTGAATGAATGAATGATCTTATCCTGCCTTGACTACTGCATTCTGACTCCCTGACAGTCCTTTAAATATCTTCTGCTAATTGGCCTGATGAAGATCCCCGGAGTTCACAGGGAATCTTCACTGCCCATGTGCCTCTGAGATCTTGTCCATTTCCAGTTCTGTCAGGATCTGAGCCCACTTGATATGCCCTCCCCATCCACCCAATCCTCCCCTCCCCCCAGGATCATGCCTGACCACAGTCACTGTCCCTAATAATAAGAGTAATTATTGTGGTATTTGTTAAGTACTTACTCTGTGCCAGGTACTGTTCTAAGCACTGGGCAGGTACAAAATAATCGGTTTGGACACAGTATCTGTCCCTCAATAGTGCTCACAGTCTTAATCCCCATTTTACAGATGAGGGAACTGAGGCACAGAGAAGTTAAGTGACTTGCCCAAGGTTGCACAACAACAGCTGGAGTAGCCAGCATTAGAACCAATTTCCTTCTGACTCCCAGGCCCGGCCTCTGTCCACTAAGTCACACGTCTAGAGTTCCTAGTAGCCAGTGAGAGTGAGGAACAGCCAGATTGGGGAGAACAGATCTCACTGTGGGCAGGGAATGCATCAACCAACTCTGTTGTATTGTACTCCCCCAGGCGCTTAGTATAATGTGTGTTCAATAAATACCATTGATAGATTGATTGATCCCGTCCTTCCTAGACTGCAAACTCATTTTGGGCAGGGAACATATATACCAACTCTATTGTATTGCACTCCCCCAAGAGCTTAGTACAGCGCTCTGCACAAAGTAAGAGCTCAGTAAATGCCACTGATTAATTTATTGATTGATCTCATCCCCCTCCAGACTGCAATATAATTATTGGCAGGGACCATGTCTATCTATTATATTGTACTTTCCCAAGCACTTAGTACAGTGCTCTGCACACAGTGAGCATTCAATAAATACCACTGATTGATTGATTAATAGCTGAGAAGCAGTGTGGTCTAGTGGATAGCACATGGGCCTGGGAGTCAGAAGGACATAAACTTCAATCCCGGCTCTGCTACTTGTCTGTTTAGTGACCTTGGGCATGTCGCTTCACTTCTCTGTGCCTCAGTTATCTCATCTGTAAAATGGGATTTAGCACTGTGAGCTCCATGAAGGGCAGGGACTGTATCCAACCTACTTATCTTGCATCTACCCCAGCACTTAGTACAGTGCCTGGAACACAGTAAGCATTTAACAAATACCATTTTAATAAATAAATAAATGAATAAATAAATAAATATGATTGATTGACTGGAGTGACAGACCTCCAAATGGTCACTCTGCTAGCTCGAGGCAGCAGCCCTGGATAAGGGGGTGCTGATCAAGAAAAAAATAAAAGCCACAACTCTTTGTGGACCCCATGCCCCCAGACCCCTTCTTCTTTGCCCAGGGTGAATAAATATAATCCATTGTCTAGGCTGTAAGCTCATTAGGGACAGGAAATGTGTTCACTATTTCTGTTATGGTCTCTTCTCCAAGGCGCTTAGTACAGTGCTCTGCACACAGTAAGAGCTCAATAAATACGAGCAAGTATTTTATATTTTATCTGTTCTCCCTCCTACTTGGACTGTGAAGCCCATGTGGAACAGCGTCTGGAGCCAACCTGATGAACTTGTATTTACCCCTGCATGTAGAACAGTGCTTGATAGATAGTAAGAGCTAAACAAATAATGATAATAATAATAATAACAAGGTATTTGAAGCTCCTTCTAGACTGGAAGCTCCCTGTGGGAAGGGACTGTGTCTACCATATCCATAGTATTGTACTCTCCCAGGTGGTTAATATAGTGCTTTGTATCGTCATCATCATCAGTGGTATTTATTGAGCACTTACTGTGGGCACTCAAACAGTCAGTCAGTCATATTCATTGTGCACTTATGGTATGCAGAACGCTGTACTAAACACTTGGGAGAGTACAATATAACAATAAACAGATACGCTTCCTGCCCACGATAAACTTACAATCTAGAGGGGGATACAGACAATATAAATAAATAAATTACAAGATAGATACATAAGTGTTGTGGGCCTGAAAGAGGGGATGAATAAAGGGAGCAAGTCAGGGAGATGCAGAAGAGAGTGGAAGAAGAGGAAAGGAGGGCATAGTCAGAGCACTGAACTAAGCTCTTGGGAGACTACAATACAACAGTTAGACCCAGTGACACCGCAGTCTAAATAGGGAGACAGATATCAATATAAATAAATAATTTATAATATATAGTAGGTGCTCAATGAGTCCAACTGATAGGGTGGGATGTAGGCGAGGTAAGAGATATCTGATCCTGCCTTCTCTTGGAGCCACGGAGACCCCTCCCGGGCCAGGCTGAGAAAGACTCAGGGCTTCCATCACCACAGTCAGCACTGGCCCTCCCTCCCTCTGAAAGGACCTCCCCAGCCCGGAGAGGAAACCTGAGCCTCCCCCCACCCCCGAGAGTTTTGGCGATCCTACTGAGCATGCTGCTGCCCTCAGCCCTCAGGGTATCCCGGCCGTAGGGACTTGGTCAGGTGAGAGGCTGACCAGGGGAGATTTTGGCACTAGGCAGGATTGCCTATTGAGAAGCAGTATGGCCTAGTGGAAAGAACCAAGTCGTGGGAGTCAGAGGACCTGGGTCTTCTCTAAATTGTAAACTCATCATGAATGTCTTTAATGTGACCATATATTTCCCTGTTTCATCACAACCCCAAGGCTCAGCCAATGCTTCAACATTTATCACAATTCAAGTGTTGATAAATCCACACCCAAAATTGAGCTCAGCTCCCAGCTCACATCTCATATCAGAGAAGCAGTGTGGCTTAGTGGATAGTGCCCAGGCATGGGAATCAGAAGACCTGGATTCTAATCCCTGCTCTGCCTCCTGCCTGCTGGGTGACCTTGGCCAAGTCACTTCACTTCTCTGTGCCTCAGTTTCCTTATCTGCTAAATGGGGATTCAATCCCTGTTCTTCCTCCTACATAGATTGTGACGCCATATGGAACCTGATAATCTTCTATCTCCCACAGGGCTTAGTACAATGTTTGGCACATCATAAGCACCTAAGGAATCATTTATCATCACTATTATGATCTCCTCCTGAATCCTCTGGAACTCTATAACCAGCGTGAGGCAGTTCCATCCGACTCAACCAGTATCATCAGTCCCGCTGCTGACTAGCTATGGACAGCTGCCATCTGAGAGGGCAGAGCCAGGGGCAGAATTTATGAGCTTTGAACCTCATCTCTCCACTCTCCCTCAGGAGTTATTAATAGGTACACAAATGCAAGCATCGCTTAATGTAATTCCCCTCTGACACTCCAAGAGGGAAATCTCTCCAGTAATGTCCAGACTCCCCTCCCTGATGAACAAGATGAGTACAGACGTTTTCCCCACAGTTATCCAGAACTAACTGACACAGCAGCAAAGATCCCTCAGGGAGATCAGGCAGGGTCAGTGTAGTGACCTTAATTAATCAATAAATCAACGGTATATACGGAGTGCTTACTGTGTTCAGAGCACTGTCCTTTACATCGGGGACAGTATAATGTAGTAGAGTTGGTAGACATGTTCCCTGCCCAACTGCAGTTTACAATCTACAAGAAGAGACAGAAATTAATCAATCAGTAAATGGTGTTTATTGAGCACTTACTGCTGGAAGAGCACTTTACTAAGTACTTGGGAAGGTATACTATAATAGAATTGGTAGACATGTTTCCTGCCCACAGTGAGCTTATAGTTTAAAGAGGGAGACAGGTATTAATCATTCAATCAATCAATCAATCGTTTGTATTTATTGAGCACTCATTGTGTGCAGCATACTGTGCTACGATCTTGAGAGAGGACAATACTATAGAATTGGTAGACATGTTCCCCACCCACAGTGAACTTACAATCTGTCATGCTCAAATGGTCATACCTTTAGCTTGTTAGGAGTAGAACACAACCCACAACATCAGTACAGTCTCAGCCAAATCTGAACATCTTATCCAGGGACAAATCACTAGTAGGGCACGACTTATTCCTTGGATTCCCTCTCTAGAGCATAAACTCGATGTGGGCAGGGAACGAATCTACCAACTCCTGTGCATTGTATTCACTCAAGCACTCAGTACAGTGCTCTGCGCACAGTAAGCACTCAACAAATACCACTGATGGATTGAGACAAACTGTGTTGAATTGTACTCCTCCAAGCGCTTAGTACAGTGCTATGTACATAGTAAGCACTCAGCAAATACCACTGATTGATTGCTAGAGACCACCTCTGTTGACGTGTACTCTCCCAAATGCTCTGCAGACAGTAAGAACTCAATAAATAATACTGATCTGTCGACTCTAGGAGGAATTTGTGTCGGAACTAAGAGACTCCCTTTTCCAGAAGGTCTTCATTCTCCCATCACTGTGAATAATCAGGAAGGGATTGATTGCTGTGAAGGTGAATGTCAACGCCGTGTTGATACTCACTAGTAGAGAGGAATTCTCTCTCATGTTTAGTAAGACACTCAGCCTTTTTGAATGTTGCCTAAAGAGGAGAAGGTAGAGCGTGACCAGGGCCATTACTCTCTTGGCCGCCCTGACCTCGAGCATCACCCCACAGGGGCTTCTTGGCGCGTGGAGATGTCAGACCTGCCGGTGTTGCCTATGGAGTGCAAACACCATGTAGCCGCTGACCACCTTCATGAGCCCCACAAAGAACAGGTCTCACAGCGAAAGAATTACCCAAGCTATTAGCGTGACATCCACACCGGGATTGAATATCGAATAATATTCAAGATCCAAAGGACTTTGCAGACAATCCACGTACATGGGTTTACAGCCAACATTGTTTAGGAAATTCCTTAGTCCCCAGGCTGCCAAGATCTCAAGCAATCCCCTTGCAAGAAGTACTGTGGCGTTGGACAGGACCAGGCGGGAGAGGATCATGTCAGAGGAGCTGAGCTTCAGGCTGGCAGAGACCCTTTGGGTATAAAACGGAGTAGGAAAAATTTCCTTAGACCTCAACGCCGATCTGTAATAACAGCACAAAAGCAATAGAAAGGTCAAGGGCGTCCATTGTCGGTTATTTCACACTGGAAAAAAAGAAAGGCACCCACAAAGCTACCTGGGAGGGGAGAAGTGTGAGGGAGATATAGTGAGTGAGTGAGTGATAAGAGACACTGAGAGAGACAGACAGAGAAAAAGAGTCAGAGAGATCACTTGTTACTCTTCAATAACAAAACTCTATGCCACTTTTTAATGGAATTTATTAAGCTCTTACTATGTTGCAGGCACTGTACTAAGCTCTGGGGTAGATACAAGCTAATCAAGTTGGACAGAGTTCCTGTCCCACATAGGGGTACAGTCTTAATCCCCATTTTATAGACAAGGTAGCTGAGACACAGAGAAGTGAAGTGAAGTGAAGCCCAAGTTCATCCGGTGAACAAGTGGTACAGCCAGGATTAAAACCCACATTCTCTGACTCCCAGACCTGTACTCTTTCCACTAATCCAAGCTGATTGTAAAACTAATACTAACCAAATCAGCCCCAAATTTCTTGTCAGTTCTTTGTTTGAAGCCAAAGACAGCTCCCCAATGAGTGCTCTGTGGGAGAGAACAGCATGGCCTAGGAGATAGCACATAGACACTGGAGTCAAAAGAACCTGGGTTCTCCTACCAGCTCCACCACTGGTCTGCTGTGTGACCATGGGAAAGTCACTTCCCTTCTCAGTTAGCTCACCTGTAAAATAATAATTATTATTATTGTATTTGTTAAGTGATTGCTATGTGCCAGGCACTGGACTAAGCCCTGGTTGGATACAAGCAATGAGGTTGGACACAGTCCCTTGTCTCATGTGGGGCTTACACTCTCAATCCCCATTTTGCAGATCAGGTTACCGAGGCTCAGAGAAGTTAAGTGACTTGCCCAAGGTCACACAGCAGACAAGTGGTAGAGAAAATATTAGAACCCATGACCATTTGACTCCCAGACCTGTGCTCTATTTGCTATACCATGCTGCTTCTCGTTGTGATAAAGACTATGAACCCCATGTAGGAAAGGGATTGGGTACATGCTGTTGATCAATCAATCAATCAATCAATCAATCAATCGTATTTATTGAGCGCTTACTATGTGCAGAGCACTGTACTAAGCGCTTGGGAAGTACAAATTGGCATCACATAGAGACAGTCCCTACCCAACAGTGGGCTCACAGTCTAAAAGGGGGAGACAGAGAACAGAACCAAACATACCAACAAAATAAAATAAGTAGGATAGAAATGTACAAGTAAAATAAATAAATAAATAAATAAATAGAGTAATAAATATGTACAACCATATATACATATATACAGGTGCTGTGGGGAAGGGAAGGAGGTAAGACGGGGGGATGGAGAGGGGGACGAGGGGAGAGGAAAGAAGGGGCTCAGTCTGGGAAGGCCTCCTGGAGGAGGTGAGCTCTCAGCAGGGCCTTGAAGGGAGGAAGAGAGCTAGCTTGGCGGATGGGCAGAGGGAGGGCATTCCAGGCCCGGGGGATGACGTGGGCCGGGGGTCGATGGCGGGACAGGTGAGAGCGAGGTACAGTGAGGAGATTAGTGGTGGAGGAGCGGAGGGTGCGGGCTGGGCAGTAGAAGGAGAGAAGGGAGGTGAGGTAGGAGGGGGCGAGGTGATGGAGAGCCTTGAAGCCCAGGGTGAGGAGTTTCTGCTTGATGCGCAGATTGATCGGTAGCCATTGGAGGTTTTTGAGGAGGGGAGTAATATGTCCAGAGCGTTTCTGGACAAAGATAATCCGGGCAGCAGCATGAAGTATGGATTGAAGTGGAGAGAGACACGAGGATGGGAGATCAGAGAGAAGGCTAGTGCAGTAGTCCAGACGGGATAGGATGAGAGCTTGAATGAGCAGGGTAGCAGTTTGGATGGAGAGGAAAGGGCGGATCTTGGCAATGTTGCGGAGCTGAGACCGGCAGGTTTTGGTGACGGCTTGGATGTGAGGGGTGAATGAGAGAGCGGAGTCGAGGATGACACCGAGGTTGCGGGCTTGTGAGACGGGAAGGATGGTAGTGCCGTCAACAGAGATGGGAAAGTTAGGGAGAGGACAAGGTTTGGGAGGGAAGACAAGGAGCTCAGTCTTCGACATGTTGAGCTTTAGGTGGCGGGCGGACATCCAGATGGAGATGTCCTGAAGGCAGGAGGAGATGCGAGCCTGGAGGGAGGGGGAGAGAGCAGGGGCAGAGATGTAGATCTGGGTGTCATCAGCGTAGAGATGATAGTTGAAGCCGTGGGAGCGAATGAGGTCACCAAGGGAGTGAGTGTAGATTGAGAACAGAAGGGGACCAAGCACTGAACCTTGGGGAACCCCCACAGTAAGAGGATGGGAGGGGGAGGAGGAGCCTGCAAAAGAGACTGAGAAAGAACGACCGGAGAGATAAGAGGAGAACCAGGAGAGGACGGAGTCAGTGAAGCCAAGGTCAGATAACGTGTTGAGGAGAAGGGGGTGGTCCACAGTGTCAAAGGCAGCTGAGAGGTCGAGGAGGATTAGGACAGAGTATGAGCCGTTGGATTTGGCAAGCAGGAGGTCATTGGTGACCTTTGAGAGCGCAGTTTCCGTGGAATGAAGGGGACGGAAGCCAGAGTGGAGGGGGTCGAGGAGAGAGTTGTTGTTGAGGAATTCTAGGCAGCGCGTGTAGACAACTCGTTCAAGGAGTTTGGAAAGGAATGGTAGGAGGGATATGGGACGATAACTAGAAGGTGAGGTGGGGTCAAGAGAGGGTTTTTTTAGGATGGGAGAGACATGGGCATGTTTGAAGGCAGAGGGGAAGGAACCAGTGGAGAGTGAGCGGTTGAAGATGGAAGTTAAGGAGGGGAGAAGGGATGGAGCGAGAGATTTCATAAGATGAGAGGGAATGGGGTCAGAAGCACAGGTGGCCGGAGTAGCACTTGAGAGGAGGGAGGAGAGTTCCTCTGAGGATACTGCTGGGAAGGATGGGAGAGTAGCAGAGAGTGTTGAGAGCCGGGGGGTTGGAGAAAGGGGGGAAGAGACTTTGGGGAGGTCGGACCTGATGGATTTAATTTTGTTAATGAAGTAGGAGGCCAGATCGTTGGGGGTGAGGGAAGGAGGAGGGGGAGGAACCGGGGGCCTGAGAAGGGAGTTGAATGTACGGAAGAGCTGGCGGGGGTGATGGGCATGGGTGTCAATAAGGGAGGAGAAATAGTTTTGTCTGGCAGAAGAGAGGGCTGAGTTAAGGCAGGAAAGGATAAACTTGAAGTGAACGAGGTTGGCATGGTGTTTAGACTTTCGCCAGCAGCGTTCAGCAGCTCGAGCATAAGAGCGAAGGAGGCGGACAGTGGCAGTGATCCAGGGCTGTGGGTTAGTGGTGCGAGAGCGGCGAAGGGAAAGGGGAGCGAGCGAGTCTAGCTGAGTAGAAAGGGTAGAGTTGAGAGCAGTAATCTGATCATCAAGACTGGGTAGAGAGGAGAGGGCGGCGAGGTGGGGTGTGAGGCGCTCCGAAAGATGGGTGGGGTCCAGAGAGCGGAGATCTCTGTGAGGGAGTAAAACTGATTTACAGGGGAAAGGAGTGTGAGTGAGGAGGCAGGTGAGAAGATTATGATCAGAGAGAGGGATCACAGAGTTGGTGAGGGTGGACACAGTGCAGCGGTAGGAGATGATGAGGTCGAGGGTATGACCAAGTTGGTGAGTGGGTGAGGTGGGGTGGAGGAAGAGGTTGGCAGCGTCAAGGAGAGATAGAAGGCGGGCGGCAGAGGAGTCGTTAGGGATATCCATGTGGATATTGAAGTCTCCGAGGATCAGAGTGGGCATGGAGAAGGAGAGAAGGAATGTGAGGAAGGGGTCAAAGTCATTAAAGAAGTTGGAAGTGGGGCCCGGAGGGCGGTAGATGACGGCTACAAGAATCTGGAGGGGGTGGTAGAGGCGAATAATGTGGGCTTCAAAGGAAGGGAAGGAAAGGGAAGGGGGAGGAGGGATAGTGCGAAAGCGACATTGGGGGGCGAGAAGGAAACCGACACCTCCTCCTTTTCCGGTGAGTCTGGGGGAGTGGGAGAAGAAGAGGCCTGCACTGCAGAGAGCAGCAGAAGAGACCGTGTCGTCCGGCGACAGCCATGTTTCAGTTAGGGCGAGGAGGAGTAGAGAACTGGAAAGGAAAAGGTCCAGGATGAAAGGGATCTTACTTAAAACGGAGCGGGGGTTCCAGAGGCCACACTTGGCATCAGCTGTCGAGGGTGGGGAGGGAGGGGGAAGGGTGCGAGGGGTGGGGAGGGTTTGGATTGGGATGAGTTGGCGGGGGCCTGGGCGGGGAGAGTGGGAAGGGGGGTGGTGATGGGAAAGGAGAACTGGGATGGGGTGGGGGCGGGGAGAAGGGGAGGAGGGGGGCCGGGAGGGAGAAGCGGAGGACCTGCGCTGGTACAGAGGAATCCTTGGTAGGGGTTGAGGGGGAGCGGTCTTGGTGGGTGAGAGGGAGGGAAACAGCTGGGTGGGAGAGGGGAAGGGGAAGGTGAGGAATGGGAATGGCAGTTGGGAGCAAGGGAACTGATAGTTCATGGTGAGGTCAGCAGGGCGAGTGACAGTACCGCGGGGGGTTAACAATTGAGATGCAGAAGCAATAAAACAGTAACAATGATAAAAGTAGGCGATGGCATCACAGGGTGTAGTTGAGCAATCAATATGCTATGGCAATAATAGAATTGGCAGACAATGATGCCACAGAGAGCAGATACAAACTATTAAGAGCTGGAGTAGGGTGGGCCAGTTAAGGGGGGTCAGGGAGCAGAGATACCTGGGGAGGGGAGCGAACAGTCAACTAGCATGGGAGGGCTGAGGAGGTGTGAATGAGGTTGTCGTTAATGTAACATGTAACATGGTGCTAACATGGTGCTAACATGGTGCTAACAAGGTGCTAACAAGGGCTTTTTACCTGGGGGCGGGAGGAGAGTCAGTCAGGACCGGACCAGGAAGGTGGGGGGGGATGAGGGGCACTTTACGGAAGGCCTCCTAAGTGGGGGGGTGGAAGCAGGGGAGGTGTCCGTGGGGGCGCTGAGATGGTGGGAGGGTGGGCGGCCGGGCCTCTCGGGAACAGAGTCCCGGGCGTCAATGGCGGCGCTCTGAGGAGAGGAGCCTTCCGGGAGCGGCAAGGCCACGCGGTGTGATGGGGGCGGGCGGGCGGGCCTCTCGGGAACGGAGTCCCGGGCGTCTATGGCGGCGCGCTCTGAGGAGAGGAACCTTCCGGGAGCAGCAAGGCCGCGCGGTGTGATGGCGGGCGGGCCTTTCGGGAACGGAGTCCCGGGCGTCTCGCGGTGTGATGGCGGGCGGGCGGGCCTCTCGGGAGCGGAGTCCCGGGCGTCTATGGCGGCGCTCTGAGGAGAGGAACCTTCCGGGAGCAGCAAGGCCGCGCGGTGTGATGGCGGGCGGGCCTTTCGGGAACGGAGTCCCGGGCGTCTCGCGGTGTGATGGCGGGCGGGCGGGCCTCTCGGGAGCGGAGTCCCGGGCGTCTATGGCGGCGCTCTGAGGAGAGGATCCTTCCGGGAGCAGCAAGGCCTCGCGGTGTGATGGCGGGCGGGCCTCTCGGGAACGGAGTCCCGGGCGTCTCGCGGTATGATGGCGGGCGGGCCTCTCGGGAATGGAGTCCCGGGCGTCTATGGCGGCGCTCTGAGGAGAGGATCCTTCCGGGAGCAGCAAGGCCTCGCGGTGTGATGGCGGGCGGGCCTCTCGGGAACTGAGTCCCGGGCGTCTATGGCGGCGCTCTGAGGAGAGGATCCTTCCGGGAGCAGTAAGGCCTCGCGGTGTGATGGCGGGCGGGCCTCTTGGGAACGGAGTCCCGGGCGTCTCGCGGTGTGATGGCGGGCGGGCCTCTCGGGAACGGAGTCCCGGGCGTCTATGGCGGCGCTCTGAGGAGAGGATCCTTCCGGGAGCAGCAAGGCCTCGCGGTGCTCTTATATTTACCCCAGAGCTTAGTACAGTGCCTGAAACAGAGTTAGTGCTTAACAAATATCATGAAAAAGAGAGCATTCTTTAAAGACTACTGCCTTTGCTAATGGATCCAGAATGCAAAAGACTCTCAGAATTTTGGGGAAGTTCATCATGAATACCCACCATTCTTGGAGGACTCAGCAAGGAGAAATGAGGATACCTGGGATTGAACTAGAGTAGAAATAGGGGTGTGGATAGGACTGAGTGAGGAAGTGACTTGGGTTTCAATCCCTCCTCCTCCCTGGGTTAAAAAGAGAATCTGTAAAACCAAATGCTTAGTTGGTGATAATTGTGGAACTTGTTAAGCACTTACCACATGTAAAGCATTGCACTAAGCACTAGGGCAGATACAAGATAATCAAGTCAGACAGAGTCCCTGTCCCACATTGGGTTCACAATCGAACTTCCCATTCATGCAATCATATTTGTTGAGCACTTACTGTGTGCAACGCACTGTACTAAGTGCTTGAGAGGGTACAATGAAACAACAGACACATTCCTGCCTACAGGGAGCTCACAGTCTAGAGGGGGAGAGAGACATTAATTTAAATAAATACATGAATGAATAAATTACAGCTATATATATATATATATATATATATATAATACAGATAAATATGTGCTGTGGGGATGACAGGGAGGATGAATGAAGGAGCAAGTAAAAGTGGTGCAGAAGGGAGAGGGAGTAGAGGAAAGGAGGGCTTAATCAGGGAAGGCTTCTTGGAGGAAATGTGCCTTCAATAAAGTTTTGAAGTGAGGGAGAATAATTATCTGTCTGATGTGAGGAGGGAGGACATTCCAGGCCAGAGGTAGGATGCGGCAAGAGGGCTGTGACAAGATAGATGAGATCGAGATGCAGTACGTAGGAAGGAAGACAGGTATTATTTCATTTTATTCATTCATTTATTCAATCATATTTTTTAAGCACTTACTGGGTGCAAAGCGCTAAGCGCTTGGGAAAGTACAATACAAAAATAAACAGTCACATTCCCTGCCAACAGTGAGCTTGCAGTCTAGAGGGAGGCAGACAAACGTCAATAAAAATAAATGCAATTATGGATATGTACATAAATGCTATGGGGGTGTGATGGGGGAATAGCAAATGGAGCAAATCAGAGTGACACAGAAGGGAGTGGAAGATGAGAAAAGGACGGGCTTAATCTGGGAAGGCCTCTTGGAGATGTGACTTCAGCAAGGCTATGAAGGGGACAAGAGTAATTGTCTGGCAGATTTGAGAAGGGAGGGCATTCCAGGCCAGGGGCAGGACGTGGGTCAGGGGTCGGCGGCGAGATAAATCAGATTATGGCACAGTGAGAAGGTTAGCACTAGAGGACCGAAGTATGCAGGCTGGGTTGTAAAAGCAGAAAGCTGAGGTGAGGTACGAGGTGGTGGAGCTCTTTAAAGCCAATGGTGAGGAGTTTTTCTTTGATGTGGAGGTGGATGGGCAGCTACTGAAGGTTTTTGAGGAGTGGGACGACATGTCCTGAATGCTTTTGGAGAAAAATGATCATGGCAGCCAAATAAAGTATAGACTGGAGTGGGGAGAGACAGGAGGCTTGGAGGTCAGCAAGGAGGCTGATGTAGTAATCCAGGTGGAATAGGATGAGTGATTGGATTAACGTAGTAGCGGTTTGGATTTTACAGATGAGGACCCTGAGGCACAGAGAAGTAAAGCAACGTGCCCAAAGAGTCATACACAGCAGGTAATAGTCCAGTCAGAGTCAGGATTAGAACCCAGGTCCTCCTATCCCCTCCTCTATGTCCTATCTGCTGTATGAGACCAAGGTATATAAGGGCATGAGAAATTCCTCCCCAGATCACACCCGTGGCCTATCCAGCTCAGTAGTTGACCTATGATAATTTTCCCAGACACTTTCTTTCCAGAAAGAACAGAGGTGGAGATTTGATTTATCCCTTTGACACCCATCTCCTAGTCTGGTGATCCAAAGCTTTGCCTATATCACCCCATTATAGACCCAGAGGAAGCAACATGGCCTAGTGGAAAGAGCACAAGCCTGGGATTCAGAAGGAAAGATGTATTCTAATCCCAGCTCAGATGCTTGTCTGCTGAATGACTCTGAGTAAATCACATCACTGCTAGTGCCTCAGTTGCCTCATCTGTAAAGTGGAGATGAAGACTTTGAGTCCAATGTGGGACAGGGACTGTATCCAACCTGATTAACTTGTATCTACCCCAGCACTTGGAACAGCGAGTGACACATAGTAAGCATTTAACAAATACTACCATTGTTATCATTATTATTATTATTATCTGAGACTTTGTTTAAGGGCCCAGCTCTTAAAGGCCCAATTCCCCACGCTGGTGGTATAACAGTAATAATTTATTATTATTATTACTATCATTATCACTATTATACTTGTTAAGTGTTTGCTATATGCCAAACACTGTACTAAGTGCTGGGGTAGTTACAGGATAAAGTCCCACATGGAGATCACAATCTAAGTAGGAGGGAGATCAGGGAACCAGTGTGGCTTAGTGGAAAGAGCCCAAACCTGGGGGTCAGAAGACCTGAATTCTAATCCTGGCTCCACCACTTTTCTGCTGTGTGACCTGGGGCCAGTCTTTGAAATTCTCTGTGCCTCAGGGAACTTATCTATAAAATTAAACTGACAGCCCTGTGTGGGACAGGAACTTTTCCCAACCTGATCATCTTGTATCTACCACGGCGCTTGGAACAGTGCTTGACACATAGCAAAAACATTAAAACAAACAGGAAAGTGGTATTGAATCCCCATTTTACAGATGAGAAATCTGAGGCACAGAGAAGTGAGGTGAAGTGCCCCAAGGTCACACAGCAGATACCTGGCAGAGCTGGGGTTAGAACCCAGGTCTCTGACTCCAGGACCCATGCTCTTCCCACTAGGCCACACTGCTTTTCCGAGAGGCTGCATCTTGGTTCACATGGAGAGTCAATATGGAGGGTCAAACAGAGACCACGAGTCAGTGGGAAGTGACATCACAGTGGAAGGAGCACATTCAGCATGCTTAGTCCTCTGTGGCCAGACTCTGACCCAGACTAGGGCTTTACTGCCTTCAGTCAATAAATGATATTTATTAAGCCCTTTCTGTGTGCAGAGCACTGTACTAAGCACTTATGAGAGTACAATACAACAGAGGTGGTAGACACATTTGGCTCTCAGGAAAATTGCCCTCTCCGCCCCCCAACACTCCCCCAATAGTGAGGACCCTAGTTTGCCTACCCCACTCTTCACTACTCTGAGAGAAGAGCTCAGACCTGAGGGATGAGAGAGTCACTCAGACAGGGATGTGAAGAGACACTGATGGGGAGACATGATTCCATAATGTACAGCTACTCACGAGGAGAGGGATAAGCACAGGCCCTGAAGATGAGGAGGGTGAGAGAGGGGTTGACAGAGGAGGAGAAGGAGGAGGGGGAGGACAAGAATGAGGAGTAGGAGAGAAGGAAAAGTACGAGGAGGGGATGACGATGAAGAGGAGGTGGGAGAGGACGAGTAGGAACAGTGAGAGGCTGGAGAAGAGCTGGCTTCAGGTGCGTTGGATAGGGCACGCTTATCTTCATTGCTATGTGCTTTAGGAAACTGAGACACCGACACATTAAGTGACCTGCTCAGGATTATGCAGCAGGCAAGTGGCAGAGTCGGGTTAGAACCCAGGTCCTCTGACTCCCAGCTCCGTGTTCTTTCCATTAGGCATATTTCCAGGGCTGATGGGATATGACCCCCACACCAGAGTCTCAGTTAGAACCGCAGGAGAAACATTTCCTCCCTGAAACCCCACTTTCCGAGACTGAGCTCTGTCCTCACTCACCCATCTCCTTTACTCACACTGCAGTTCAATTATGCCTTCTCAAGACTGAGGCCACCCCTTATTAACCCATTTCCTCATATTCTCCCTTTCCCCAGGGGGTGATTAATGATAGAATTAAAAGACATGATCTCTATCAGAAGGAAAAGGGAACCGTGAAACCGATCAACCCTACGGTTAGAGATCGAATTCCCAAAAGTGATCATTTCAGAAGCCGCTTCACAAAACGACTATTTACCTTTTTTAATGGTACTTATTAAGCGCTTACTATTTGTCAAGCACTGTAGTAATCGCTGGGGTAGATACAAGCCAATCAGGTCCCACATGGGGCTCACAGTTTAAGTAGGAGAGAGAACACGTATTAAATTCCCATTTACCACATGAGGAAACTGAGGCCAGAGAATTGACGTGACTTGCGCGAGGTCATCCAGCAGGTAAATATCAGATCTGGGATGAGAACCCAGATCCCCTAACACCTAGACCCGGACTCTTTCCACTAGGCATACTTCTCCCCATAAGACCCCTGAGTCACTGTGTCCATCCCTCTTTCTCCTGTTTGGCAATTTCCTCTCAATGTTTTGGTGAGGGACAGGACGACGGGGTGGGCCATGTTGCTGGGGACACACAGAAATCTCTCCAAAGAGATGATTTGCCTTGAGAATCATCATGGTGTCCCCTAACCTGCTTGGAAGGAAAAGGAACCAGGAGGCAGGGTGTGTTCAAAGCGCTGGGATAGATACACATTAATTAGGTTGGACATGATGGCTGTCCTGTGTGGGCCTCACAGTACCCGTAGGATGGAGGACAGGAGAACTGTGGCACAGAGAAGTTAAGTAAATTGGCCAAGATGGCACAAAAAACAGTTGAAAAAGCCAGGATTAGAGTCTAGATTCTCAGATTTTCAACCCCGTGCTCTTTCCATGAGGCTATGTTTCTTCTCCAGCAACCAGGAGCCCTCTCCCCAGTGGCCCAACGTTGGCTGTGTCTCTGCCTGAGATGGGGCTGAAAGTGACAGGCACGGCCCGGAGACACAGGCTTGACTAATAACATCCCCTCCCACCTCACCATGCTAGTCTACTACTACAACCCAGCCCTCACAGTTCACTCCTCTAGTGCTAACATTCTCACTGTGCCTCGATATCATTTATCGCGCCACCGACCGCTAGCCCACAACCTGCCTCTGGTCTGGAACACCCTCCCTTCTCATATCCGTCAGATAATTACTCTCCCCCCACCACTTCAACAGGCTTTTCCTGACTAAACGCTTCTTTGATTTTCTTTCACTCCCTTGTGTGTCATCCTGACTTATTCCTTTCGTTCATCCCCCGCTCCTAGGCCTACGGCACTTATGCAAATTCCTGTAATGTATTTATGTATATTAATGTTTGTCTCCCCCTCTAGACTGTAAGCCCATTATGGTCAGGGAAAGTGTCTGCTTATTGCTATACCGTACTATCGCAAGTACTTAGCACAGTGCCCTAGACACAGGAAGTGCTCAATAAATATGATTAAATGAGCCCGACAGCTTCCGCATGTCTCCAGGAGCGTCTCTCTGGGTCTAACAGGAGGAAGGCTCTGACCTCATCTTGCCCCAGCTCAGGAGAGGTTATGGGGAAGGAGAGAGCACGTCCAGGGGATTCCCCAACGGAGTTTCAGAATGGATTAAAAGTCGTCATCCATTCATTCATGAATGTGCTAACTGCCCCTGAGGAAAGAGTGGCATGAGAAAAGCAGCTGATAAATGCCACCTCGACCCATTTCTGCCAGAGTCAGACTGACTGCCCCCTGCCCTTCTGGCCAGCGGGAGCGATGGAGGTGGGTGAGTAGCCTCTCCATCACAGAACTTCTGGATTGCAAGATCCTTTTGAATGGAGACTTTGAATTTTAGGACTGGGGTAGCATAGTGGAAGCCTTCGGTGGCCATTTCTGAACCAACCTTCTGAGACGATTCTCACTTCTTCCATCCTCAAGACCTCTGGAGATGGGGCCCCTTTGAATTGGTGGGGGTAACCTCTTATCTGCAACGTTGGAAGGATAGGTTTTGGTTTATTTTAGTGGTATTTGTTAAATGCTTACTATGTGACAAGCACTGTTCTAAGCACTGTGGTTTGACATAAATCTCTGCCCCACTTGGGGCTCAGAGTCTAAATAGGAGGGAGGGGGATTTAATCCTCATTTTACAGATGATGTAACTGTAAAATATGACTGTAACTGATGTAAATGATGCAACTGTAAAAACTCAGGGAAAGAGAAGAGCAAGGTCCTGGGAGTTAGAGGACCTGAGTTCTAATCCTAGTTCCTTCATTGTAATTTCATTTATTTGTGTTAATGTCTGTCTTCTCTAGAATATACGCTCATTGTGGGCAAGGAATATGTCTGCTTTATTGCTAT
The DNA here is from genome assembly GCF_015852505.1 of Tachyglossus aculeatus. Classification (NCBI taxonomy): domain Eukaryota; kingdom Metazoa; phylum Chordata; class Mammalia; order Monotremata; family Tachyglossidae; genus Tachyglossus; species Tachyglossus aculeatus. The sequence goes on along the minus strand of NW_024044853.1, from coordinate 1,237,304 downwards.
ATTGTACTCTCCCAAAAGCTTAGTACTGTGCTCTGCACACAGTAAGCGCTCAATAAATGCGATTGACTGACTGCTGTGGGACCTTGGGCAAGTGAATTCACCTCGCTGTGCTTTAGTTTCTTCATCTGTAAAATGGGGAATCAAAACCAGTTCTTCCTCCTACTTAAGATGGTTTGACCCTTGTGGGAGAGGGACTGTGCCAAACGTGATTAACTTTATCTACCAGAGTGCTTTGAACAGTGCTATGCAAATAGTACGTGCATTACAAATACCATAAACAAATAAACTGACAATTCTCTTTTCCTAAGCAGCTTCCTAGGAAAAGAGAATTGCAACCTCAGACGAGCCTCACTGTTAAATATAAGAAGCAGTGTGCTCTAGTAGATAGAGCATAGGCCTGGTGGTCAGAAAGATCTGGGTTCTAATCCTGCTCTGCCATGTGTCTGCTGGGTGATCTTGAACAAGTCATTTCACTTCTCTGTGCCTCAGTTTACCTCATCTGTAAAATGAAGATTAAGATTTTGAGCCACATGTGGGACTGGGATTGTGTCCAACCCAGTTTGCTTGGATCCACACCAGCGGTTAAAACAGTGCCATAGTAAGTGCTTAACAAATGCCATGATTATTACTATTATTATTATTATCATCATTATTAGTAGTAAAAAGGACAGGGACAGTTGAATTGATCCATCAATGAAGATTATTGAGTGAACTTCTGCGTGCAGAGCACCGGACTAAATGCTTGGGAGAACACGCTAAAAGTTGAAAACTTGACCATCAGGGAGCTTACAATGTTATGTGGGAGACAGACAGGCACACATTAATAAGAACAATAATAATGGCGGTACTTGTTAAGCATTTACTATGTGTCAAGCCCTGTTCTAAGTGCTGGGGCAGATACAAGCTAATCACGTTGGACACAGTCCCTGACCAACATGGGGCTCAAGGTCTCACTGGCCAACCTGATTATCTCATATCTACATTAGTGCTTAAAACAGTGTTTGACACATAGTATGTGCTTATAAAATGCCATTTATTATTAATCCAGATGAAGTACCTGAGGCTCAGAGAAGTGAAATTACTTGCCCAAAGTCACACAGCAGACAGGATCCAGGTGTCAGGATTAGAACTCAAGGCCCTTCTGACTCACAGGCCCGTGCTCTATCCATTAGGCCACGCTGCTTCTCACAACTTGTGCAGGTGGATGAAAGGTGAATAATCAATCAATCAATCGTATTTATTGAGCGCTTACTGTGTGTAGAGCACTGTACTAAGCGCTTAGGAAGTACAAGTTGGCAATATATAGAGACGGTCCCTACCCAACAGCGGGCTCACAGTCTAGAAGGGGGAGACAGAGAACAAAACAAATATAGTGATTTGTTTTAAAATAATATATCAATATATATTATATAATGTATATATATATATATATATAAATATAATATATAATATAATATAGTGATTCATAGGTGGCTGACAGAGTCAATCGATGAATAAGGCTTACCTTCAGTCAGGATGGGTTTGGATGTTTCCTTCAGTTGGAAGATGAGAATGCTGACAATGAGATGAATGTGTTTGAGGGAGCCTTCTTTGCCTACTTGAACTCTGATCCCCACATGGGACAGAGATGCATTCCCATCTGATCATCTCATACCTACCACTGTGTTTAATATAGTACTTGGCACATAGTAAGGACTTAATAAACACCACAGTTATTATCACTATCACATTCAGCTTTCATACTGAATGAGAGAGCAGCGTGACCTAGTAGAAAAAGCCCAGGCCAGGGGGTCAGAGGACCAGAGTTCTAATCCTGGCTCCGCCACTTACATATGTGTGACCTTGGGCAAGTCACTTTATTTCTCTGTACCTCCATTACCTCATCTGTAAAATGAGGATTAAAACTGTGAGCCCCAAGTGGACAGGGACTGTGTCCAACCTGGTTTGCTCGTATCTACCCCAGCGCTTGGAGCAATGCTTGACACTTATAAAGTGCTTAAGATATACCATTATAAAAGATAAAAGGGTGTTGACTTCAACTTCATTGCACGTAAAATGGAGATCTCGTCCCTTCCTGGTAACGACCCCCAGTCATTCATTTATTCAATCAAATTTATTGAACACTTACTCTGCACAGAGCACTGTACTAAGCCGTTGGGAAAGTACAACAATAAACAATGACATTCCCTGCCCCAATTATCAGGTAACTTCCCTTCCCATTCCCCATCCTCTTCCATTACACTACCCCACCCTCTTTAAACTTTCTCCCGCCATTTCCCTCATCCCGTTATGCTTCTGAAAATTATTTCGCTATTTCTTTCCCTTCCCTACCCTATATCCCTACCCTCACTATTGCTGTGTTCAGACCTGGTACAAAAAAGAAAGCTATTACTATAAAATCCAAACTCATGAACCGTAAATGTGAAACCCGGTGTAAATTAAGCTATGCTGTCAGTTCTGTTCTTCATTCTAAATGTCGAGGACGCCTTGTTCATTTTTTTGTAGTTTTTGTTAAGCACTACTATGTGTCAGACACTGTACCAAATGCTTGGGTGTATGTAAACTAATCACTTTGGCCACAGTCCACTTTCCCACATGGGTGTGACCGTCTTAATCCCCACTTTACAGATGAGGGAATTGAGGTGATTGAATGTCTAAATTAGCACTTTCTCTCTCTCCTCTTCTTCACTCCTTCTCACCTTGCTGTCTTTATCGCTCTCTTTTCTCATTCTTTCTCATACTTGCTTTCTTTCTCTTCCCTTCCTCACTCTTTCTCACCCTTGCTCTTTCCCTCTCCCTTTCCTCACTCTTTCTCGCCATTTCTTTGTTTCTCTGTCTCCCTTTCCTTACTGTTTCCTGCCCTTGTCATGAGCCCCGACTGAGATCTTTGCCCTGCCTGTCCTCTCCCAGGTTTATAAAGAGTCATTTCACCTAGATTTCTTCTCCTTTTGGATGAAATCCTAAGATGCACCTCACCCTGATTCCTGGTATGAGACCCTTGGACGCCCTTCACCCAAATTTCGGATCCCCTGAGGCGGGATCCATAGATGCACCTGTTTCCTCTCATTCGCTCTCGCCCGCCACCCCCGGCAGCCCTAATTAACCAGGAGCTCGTACTAGGTTGGGCATTTGTCGACATGTTCAACGGGAAACCAAACCACAATTGTATGCAGCAGAACATTTTATTCCATACTTAACGTACTATAAACAGGGGGTAGGCGCAAACACACACACGGAAGCAGACACAAAATAGCTACCCATCCAACTGGTTTCCCCCAAAGTCTTGCAGATGGTCCCAGATCAGAAAAGTTCAAGGAGTCTAGCTGTCCACTGACCTTGTCCTGGTTCAAGCCTTAGTTGCTTTGGCCGTGGCAGTAGTAAGCTCCTTCATACATGTCTTAGATGATTTCTTGCCGCAGCCACGCAGTAGATGTCTTGGCTTAGGTGGATTTGCAACAGAAGGTGGGATCAGTTCTTTGCTCATTTAATCAGCTGTTTCGGGGTTGTTGCAGTAGGGGCTATTCAGTATTGCCCACTGTCTTCTGCTCCCGGGAAAACCAAGGGGGATGACGACCACTCCCCTGTTCTTACCCCTGCAGGTTTAACCCCATCAGGTCGTCTTTCTCCTGCCCAACAGAGCAATTTAGCTCCTCCTCAACCCGTCTGCAAAACAATACCATTCATCCTCAGCAACCCAGGCCCTCCTCAAACTTTTCAGTAAGATAATTCAGTTTCTCCTGAGCAATTCAAGTCCACCTTAAACTTTTCAGTAAGATAATTCCGTCTCTCTTTCAATTCCTTCTTAGTCCTTGCTGTTCACAGGGTCAGAGAATAGTCACTTACGAAATGGCTTCCCCATTACAAGTTGGAGCAATTCTTTTTCACCACAGCCCTTTCTCTCTTTCTCTCTCTCCTCTTCTTCATCCTTTTTCCCTTGCTCTCTCCCCTTCCTCATTCTTTATCACCCTTGCTCTCTTTCTCTCTTCCCTTCCTCATTCTGGCTCTCTCTATTTATTTCTCTCTCCCTCTCTCTCTCCCTCTCTCTTTCTCTCCCTCTCTCTCTCTCTCTCTCCACTTCCTCACTCTTTCTTGCTTCTTCTATTTTTCTCACTCCCTTTCCTAACTTTCACCCTTGCTCTCCCCCGCACACTCTCTGTCCCCTTCATCTCTTTCTCACCCTTGCTCTCTTTCTCTAACTCCCCTTCCTCACTCTTTCTCTCTATCCCCTTCGTCATCCTTTCTCTCCTTCGCTCTGTTTCTCTGTCTCTCTCCCTGTCTTACTCTCACATTGCTCTGCAGGTTTCTTCAAGGTATAACTGGAAATTCACGAGGATGAAAGCCATAGAAATTGGCTCGGAGGGGATTGTGATTCTATTGCGGATGAGCACTGAGATCTCAAGAAATATATTCCTCCTTCTGTTTAATATCCAGGAGACCTCCAGCAGCCACTGGCTCAACTCCTCAGACTTGATTCTTGCCCACCTGGCATTGGCGAACCCCGCAATATTTCTCAACAGGCACATCCCGGAAACACTTTCAGGTTGGGAATGGAGAATTTTCCTGGGCGATGTGGGGTGTAAAACCCTTTTGTACCTGTACCGGGTGGCCCGGGGCCTTACCATCTGCATCACCTGTCTTATGATCGTGGTCCAGACTGTCATCATCATCCCCAGAATCCCCCGATGGCCCCAGATCAAGGACAGATTCCCCAGGTGTGTCGTCCCTTTCTGCCTCCTGTACTGGGTCGTCAATCTGCTGTTTTACATTAGTGTGCCAATGGGCGCAAGAGGCGCCCAGAACAGCAGCACTGTTTCAATATCACTGGATCTCAGACAACGTTCACCAGTCATTGGCAGCACGAAAAATGCCTTGGTCATCTCGCTCGTGATCTCCTTCCAAGATCTGTTCTTCATGGGGCTCATAAGTGCGGCCAGTGAATACATAGTCTGGGTCCTGCACAGGCACCATTGGCATGTCCAACAACTCCACTCGCTCGGACGATCCCCAGGGACGATGCCGGAGGTCAGAACAGTCAAAAGAAGCGGCGTGGTTCAGGGGAAAGAGCACAGGCTTTGGAGTAGAGGTCATGGGTTCAAATCCCGGCTCTGCTAATTGTCAGCTGTGTGACTTTGGGCAAGTCACCTAACTTCTCTATGCCTCAGTTACCTCAACTGTGAAATGGGGATTAAGACTGTGAGCCCCACGTGGGGCAACCTGATTGCCTTGTAACCTCCCCAGCCCTTAGAACAGTGCTTTGCACGTAGTTTTAATAAATATGATAGAGAAGTCATCTTTGCTGGTGAACAGTCACCTGGTGTTGTTCTTCACATTCTTGGTCATCAGTCCCTTCCTGATGATTTCCGGTGACAGGAGAATGAAAGGGTTCTGGAAGACAGAATCTCCAGTTTCTAACATGGATCACTCATAGAATCCCCAAACGGATACTTGCCTGTCCATCTCATCTCACCAGAATAGGTTGACCAGACATCCCAGATGGGGAGACACCGAACTAGTGATGAAGGGGTTTGTTCCTCGTCCCCCAGAGCTCAAGTGGTTATGGGTGTGGCCGACACAACTTCCATAGCAGAGGAAAAGGCATCTGTCCCCTGATGGGGCTTGTGATGTCAGCCTGCCTCAACCCTTGGGAAGCAGCATGGCCTAGTAGCCTATTCAGCAGGGTGTCACTAAATATCCACCAGTCTATCTATCGTATTTAGTCAGCACTTACTGTGTGCACAGCACTGGACTCAGCACTTGAGAGAGTACAATATAACAGAGTTGGTAGGCACATTCCTACCCAAGATGAGCTTAGTCTAGAAACAGAGAATGACTTATTCAATTAATCAGTAGTATTATTATTAGAATTATTGTGTAATCAATTAATCAGTAGTATTAGTATTAGAATTATTGTGTTTGTTAAGTATTTACTATGTACCAAGCACTGGGGTAGATACAAGCAAATCGGGTTGGACAGTCCCTATCCCACATGGGGCTCACATTCTTAATTCCCACTTTACAGATAAGGTAACTGAGACCCAGAGAAGTAAAGTGACTTCACCAAAGTCACACAGCTGACAAATGGTGGAGCTGGGATGCATGCAACAGATATGTGGTGGAGCTGGGATAAGAACCCAGTACCCTTTGACTCCCAGGCCTGTGATCTATCCACTAAGCCATGCTGCTTCTCTCACTGTATGCAGGGCACTGTACTAAGGACTTGGAAAAGTATGGTAGAACAGAGTTGGTAGGTATGGTCTCTGCCCACAACAAGCTTACTGTATAGAAGGGTCTTGTCTTATGCTGTCGTGTCTTCTCTCACCCATAGCACCTCCATGGACACATCTCTCCTAGAATGTCCCACTCTCCATCTGAAATTGTTCTGGTAGTGTATCCATAGAGTTTTCTTGGTAAAAATCTGGAATTGGTTTACTGTGGCCTTCTTCAGCACAATAAACTTGAGTCTCTATCCACGACTCTCTCCCTTGTCACTGCTGCAGAGCACAGGTGAGTTTTGACTTGTAGCAGATTGCCTTCCACTCGCTAGTCACCTCCCAAGCTTGGAATGGAATGGGTAGGCCTTTTCTTGACTTTCCCTCCCATAGCTGAGACTGGTAGATTTCTGAAAGCACTCCAGGAGCAATCCTGAGAGGGAGTCTAGAAGTATAGACAGACATTAATACAGATATTTACATAAGCGCTATGGGTAGAATAGAACATTCCTAAGTTCTCTGTTCTTTACCCAGCTTTGCTCTAGGGATACAAAAACCTAAGAACTTCCAATAGGAATAGGCTAGAAACACCCTCCAGAAAGTAGTCTAAATATGTCAGTGGCACAAAATGATTATGTGGAGAACACAAACATTCCTTAAATAAAGAGAGAATGTTCAGAGTAGGTACATGTCCGCAATTTATTTTAATGCCTGCCTCCCCCTCTCAACTATAAATTCCCCGTGGGCAGGTAACCTGTCTACCAGCTCTGTTATATTGTACTCTCCTAAGCACTTAGTGCAGTACTCTGCAAACATAGGCTATGAGCTCCTTGTGGACAGATTATGTGTTGCAAACTTGTACTTCTCAAGCGCTTAGTAGGCGCTCAATAAATACGATTGAATGAATGAATGAATGTGTCTATTGGCTCTGTTATATTGTATTCTCCCATACTTTTAGCTCCCATACTTTTAGTAATAATAATAACAATTATGGTAGTTGCTATGCACTTACTATGTTTCAAACACTGTTCTAAGCACTGGGGTAGATACGAGACAATCAAGGTGGCCCACGTGGGGCTCACAGTCTTAATCCCCATTTTACAGGTGAGGTAACTGAGGCACAGATAAATTGACCTGCCCAAAATCATAGAGCTGACAGGTAGCGGGGTCAGGATTAAAACTCATGACCTCTGTCTCCCAGGCCTGTGCTCTTTCCACTGTCACACTGCTTTTCTACTCAGCACACAGTGCTCAGCACACAGTAAGCACTCAATAAATATGATTGACTGACTAATAGCAACAGCAGCAACAATAACAATAATAATAGTATTTATCAAATGTTTACTGTGTGCTAAGTACTAGGGCAAACAGAATAATAATGATAATAATTATGGCACTTGTTAAGCACTTACTATGTGCCAAGTACTGTTCCAAGCACTGGGATAAACACAAGCTAGTCAGGTTGGACACAGTGAAGTAAAGTGACTTGCCCAAGGTCACACAATAGACAAATGGCGGGACCAAGATTAGAGCCCATGACCTTCTGACTCCCAGGCCCATGGTCTATCCACTAAGCCATGGAAGATAGCTAGATTGGATACAGTCCTTGTCCTACACAGGGCATACAATTTAAGGAGTAGACAGAGGTATATATTATCCCCATTTTACAGATGAGGAAACTCAAGCCCAGAGTGGTCAAATGAATTGCTCAAGGTAACACAGCAAACAAATGGTGGAGGTAGGACTGGATCCAGGCCTCCCATCTCCTAGCACAGTGGTCTTTCCACTAGATTCACCCTTTAACGTTAGGAAGGTTGTCAAGAACCATAACCATCACCTGGGTCAGATTGTAAACACCTTGAGGGCCCGGATAGTGTCTACCAACTCTTTTGTACTCTCCCATGTGCTCAATACAGCGTTCCGCACCCAGTTAGTGCTCAATAAATTCAATTTCCTTATTGATGGACCTTATGCTCATTGTTTTGCCATTCTAGCTCACTGTGGGCAGGGAAATTGTCTTCTCTTATGCTGTCGAGTCATCTTCGAACCATAGCGATGCCATGAACACATCTATCCCAGAATGCCCCACCTCTGTCTGCAATCATTCTGGTAGTGTATTCATAGAATTTTCCTGGTCAAAATACGGAAGTGGTTTACCATTGCCTCCTTCCGTGCAGTAAACTTAAGTCTTCGCCCTTGATTATCTCCCATGCTGCTGCTGTCCAGCAAGGGTGAGTTATGACTTGTAGCAGATTGCCTTCCACTCACTAACCATTGCCCAAGCTGGGAATGGAATGGGAATGCCTCTACCGGCCTCTCCGTCCTGTAGTCGAGATTGGTAGAGTACTGGGAACTCTCCAGGTGTGATCTTGGGGGGGGGGGGGGGCTGTTACATCATACTCTCCTTATTTGTATTTTCTGTCTCCCCTCTAGACCGTAAGCTCGTACTGGCTGGTGATCACATCTCCCAACTGTGTTGTATTGTACTTTCCCAAGCTCATTGTACGATGCTCTGCACATGGAAAACATTCAATAAATCAAATTAAAAAGCAATAACTATATAACTGAATATAATTGTAACTATATGATTGAATAAATTAAGTATTCAAGGGAAGAAGCATAACCTGGCGGGAAGAGCCCAGGCCTGGGTATCAGAGGACTTGGGTTCTAATTCCACCTCCACCACTTGTCTGCTGGGTGATCTTAGGCAAATCACTTCACATCTCTCTGCCTCTGTTACCTCATCTGTAAAATGGGGATTAAGGCTGTGAGCCCAGTGTGGGAAATGGACTATGTCCAACCTGATTAGCTTGCATCTACCCCCATTGATTACCATGGTACCTGGCACATAATGAGTGTTTAACAAATGCCAAAACTGAATGAATGAAATAAATACATTGATTGATTGATTGATTAATTAAAAGGAGAGGTTCTGGCTCACCTGTTGTGGGTGGTATTATTTTGAAGACAAGATCCGACACTTCCTCTCCATCCAAACCGCTAACCTGCTGGTTCAATCTCTCATCCTATCCCAACTGGATTATTGCATCAGCTTCCTCTCTGATCTTCCATCCTCCTGTCTCTAACCACTTCAATTTATACTTCGCGCTGCTGCCTGGATCATCTTTAATAATAATGGTACTTGTTCAGCGCTTACTATGTGCAGAGCTTTGTGCAGAAACACTCTGCACTCCCCTCCTCAAAATTCTCCAGTGACTACCAATCAACCTATGCATCAGGCAAAAACTCCTCACTCTCAGCTTCAAGGCTCTCCATCACCTCGCCCCCTGCTACCTCACTTCCCTTCTTTCCTTCTACAGCCCAGCCCGCACCCTCCGCTCCTCTGCCGCTAACCTCCTCACTGTGCCTCGTTCTCGCATGTCCCGCCATCGACCTCCGGCCCACGTCCTCCCCCTGGCCTGGAATGCCTTTTCTCCGCACATCCTCCAAGCTAACTCTCTTCCTCCATTCAAAGCGCTACTGAGAGCTCACCTCCTCCAAGAGGCCTTCCCAGACTGAGCCCCCTTTTTCCTTTCCTCCTCCCCATCCCCCCGCTCTACCTCCTTACCCTCCCCACAGCACTTGTATATATGTTTGTACAGATTTATTACTCTATTTATTTTACTTGTTACATATTTACTATTCTATTTATTTTATTTTGTTAATATGTGTTATTTTGTTGTCTGTCTCCCCCTTCTAGACTGTGAGCCTGCTCATGGGTAGGGATCGTCTGTATACGTTGCCAACTTGTACTTCCTAAGCGCTTAGTACAGTGCTCTGCACACATTAAGCGCTCAATAAATACGATTGAATGAATGAATGAATGAAGCGTGGGCTTTCATTTTTTACTTTTTGGGTGCTGAGCTGAACTTTCTGGACTGGGGACTCCATGGCAGTCTGTGGGGAGAAGCCTACTGCTACCTATTGCTAGTGTTGGAGAGAAAGGAAGGAAGGAAGGAAGGAAGGAAGGAAGGAAGGAAGGAAGGAAGGAAGGAAGGAAGGAAGGAAGGAAGGAAGGAATCGTGTTTATTGAGCGTTTACTGTGTGCAGAGCACTGTACTAAGCGCTTGGGAAGTACAAGACGGCAACATACAGAGACGGTCCCTGCCCAACAACGGACTCACAGTTTAGAAGGGGAAGACAGACAACAAAACAAAACATGTAGACAGGGGTCAAAATCGTCAGAACAATTAGAATTATAGCAATATGCACATCATTAACAAAGTAAAAAGAATAGTAAATATGTACCAGTAAAATTAATAGAGGAATACATATGTACAAATATATACAAGTGCTATGGAGAGGGGAAGGACGTAGGGCGGGGGGATATGAGGAGGAGGAGAGGTTCAGTCTGGGAAGGCCTCCTGGAAGAGGTGAGCTCTCAGTAGGGCTTTGAAGGAAGGAAGAGAGGTAGCTTGGCAGATGTGCGAAGGGAGGGCATTCCAGGCCAGCGGGAGGACGTTGGCTGGGGGTCGGCGGCTGGACAGGTGAGAACGAGGTACAGTGAGCAGGTTAGTGGCAGAGGAGCGGCGGGTGCGGGCTGGGCTATAGAAGGAGAGAAGGGAAGTGAGGTAGGGGGCGCTGTGATGGAGAGCCTTGAAGCCGAGAGTGAGGAGATTTTGCTTGATTCATAGGTTGATAGGCAGTCACTGGAGATTGTTGAGGGAGAGGAGTGACTTTGGGGAGCTCAGACCTGATCGAGTTAATTTTGTTAATGAAGTAGGAGGCCAGATCGTTGGGGGTGAGGGATGGAAGATGGGCAGGAACAGGGGACTGAGAAGCAGCGTGTCTCAATGCAAAGAGCACGGGCTATGGAGTATTAGGTCATGGGTTCAAATCTCGGCTCCATCAATTCTCAGCTGTGTGACTTTGGGCAAGTCGCTAACTTCTGTGTTCTTCAATTTCCTCATCTGTAAAATGGGGATTAAGACTGTGAGACCCCCGTGGGACAACCTTATGACCTTGTAACTTCCCCAGCGCTTAGAACAGTGCTTTGCATATAGTAAGCGCTTAATACCTGCCATCATCACCACCATCATCATCATCATCATCATCATTATCAAGGGAGTTAAATGTAGGGAACAGCTGACGTGGATGATGGGCATGGGTATCAATAAGGGAGGGTTAGGGAGCCGAGTGAGGGAATGAAGGTGATGTTGTTCTTTACTCCTCTAGTTCTTTACTCCTCCTCTCACTCTACTTCATTCTCATGTATCTCGCCAACGACCTTTCCGCCACATCCTGTCTCTGGCCCGGAATGCCCTCCCTCTTCGTATCCTACGGAAAATCACTCTCCCAGCCTTCAAAGACGTTTGGAAGACAGATCTCTTCCAAGCGGCCTTGTCTGACTAATCCCTCCTTTCTTCATCCCTCATTCCCTGCTGCGTCGTCCTGACTTGCTCCCTTTATTCATCTCCTTTCCGACCCCCACAGCAATTATGTCCATATCTGTAATTGATTTATTTATATTTATCACTCCCTCTAGACTGTAAACTCGTTATGGGCAGAGATTGTGTCTGTTTATTATTATATTGTACTCTCTCAAGTGTTAAGTGCAATGCTCTGTAAACAGTAAATGCTCAACAAATACGAGTTGGCTGACTGACCAACCGCTCTGGCCAGTGAAGAGATGAGAATTTTGTTATCCAACCGACTTTCTAATTCTTCTCCCACTTGCATTCTCAAACCTTTCACGATTTTGCACTCAATTCCAGCAGGGCCCCATCATGGAAAACCTAATAACAACCGTGAAAGTATTTGTCCTGCTCGAACTGATCTATACTCACTCCCTTGGTGAACTCATTCGCTCACATAGCTTCAACTATCATCTCTATGTGAATGATACCAACAACTATATCTCCTCCCCTGTTCTCTCTACCTCCCTCCAGCCTCGTATCTCCTCCTGCCTTCAGGACATCTCCTCCTGGATATAGTCATCAACGTAAACTCAACATGTCTTAGACTGAGCTCCTTCCCTTCCCTTCCAAGCCCTGTCTTCTCCCTGACTTTCCCCTCACTGTGGATGGCACTACCATCCTTCCTGTCTTACAAGCCCGCAACCTTGGTGTCATCCTTGACTCCGCTCTTTCATTAAAGAAACATATCCAATCTGTCACCGAAGCCTGCCAAGATCTGCCCCTTCTTCTCCATCCAAACTGTTGCCACATTAGTAATAATGATAATAATAAAAAATGATAATGACATTTGTTAAGCGCTTACTATGTGCCAAACACTGTTCTAAGCACTGGGAGATACAAGGTAATCATGTTGTCCCACGTGGGGCTCACAATCTTCATCCCCATTTTAAAGATGAGGTAACTGAGGCCCAGAGTAGTGAAATGACTTGCCCAAAGTCACACGACAGACAAGTGGTGGAGGCAGAATTGAAATCCACGACCTCTGACTCCCAAGCCCGGGCTTTTCACTGAACCATGCTGTTTCTCTGATTGTGTACATTAGTACAATCACTCATCCTATCACGACTGGATTACTGCATTTGTCTCCTCTCTGATCTCCCATCCTCCTGTCTCTCCCCGCTTCAGCCTATACTTCACTATGCTGCCCGTTTCATCTTTATGCAGAAACGCTCTGGTTATGTTACTCCCCTCCTCAAAAATCTCCATTGGCTGCCTGTGAACCTGTGAATCAAGCAAAAACTCCTCACCCGAGGCTTCAAGGCTCTCCATCACCTCGCCCCCTCCTACCTCGCCTCCATTATCTCCTTCTACATCCCAGCCCGCACCCTCCGCTCCTCTGCCGCTAATCACTTCACTGTATCTCGTCCTCGCCTGTCCCGCCGTCGGCCCCCAGCCCACGTCCTCCGCCTGGCCTGGAATGCCCTCCCTCCGCACATCTGCCAAACTAGCTCTCTTCCTCCCTTCAAAGCCCTACTGAGAACTCATCTCCTCCAAGAGACCTTCCCAGGCTGAGCCAATTTTTTCCTCTCCTCCTCCCCACCCCCCTGCCCTACCTCTTTTCCATCCACAGAACACATGTATATATGTTTGTACAGATTTATTACTCTATTACTTTACTTGTCATATTTACTATTCTATTTATTTTGTTAATGATGTACACTTAGCTTTAATTCTATTTGTTCGGACGACTTGACACCTGTCCACATGTTTTGTTTTGTTGTCTGTCTCCCCCTTCTAGACTGTGAGCCCATTCCTGGGTAGGGACCGTTTCTATACGTTGCCAACTTGTACTTCCCAAGCGCTCAGTACATTGCTTTGCACACAGTAAGCGTTCAATGAACACGACTGAATGAATTAATGGTGGTCTCTGTTTCATCTTCCAAGTGGACCAAAATGCAGCCCCTCGGAGAAGCAGTGTTTCCTAATGGAAAGAGCACTGGTCCCAGAGACAGAGGACCTGGGTTCTAACCCCAGCTCTGCCAGTCATCTTCTGTGTAACCTTGGGCAAGTTGCTTCACTTCTCACACCCCTCATCTATAAAATGGGGATTCAATACCTTTTTTTGTTTGTTTGCTTTAATGTGTTTACTCTGTGTCAAGCACTGTTCTAAGAGTTGTGGTAGATAACAGGTAATCAGGTTAGGCACATGCCCTTTCCCTGTGAGTGCTCACGGGCTAAATTGGAGGAAGGAAGATTTTTCTCCATTTTACAGACGAGGTAAATGAGGCCCAGAGAAGTTCAGAAACTTACCCAAGTTCAAATGGCAGACAAGTGTCGGAGCTTTGATTAGAACCCAGGTCTTCTGACTTTCGGGCCTGGGATCTTTCTACTAGGCCACGGTAGTTCCCTTTTCTCCTTCCTACTTGCACTTTAATCTCCATTTGGGACCTGATGAACTTGTATCTATACCAGAACTTAATATAGTGCTAGGCACATAGTAAGCACTTAATGAGTAAGCGCTCAATAAATATGATTGAATGAATAAATGACTGAAAGTACCATATTAATGATGATGAGGAAATTATTATTATAGTGAAAGCATGGGCAGCAGGGCCTTTAAAATAAGTATCAGATAACTATAATGATGGTATTTATAAAGTGCTTATGATGTGTCAAGTAATGTTCTGAGCCCTGGGGTAAACACAAGCTAATCAGATAGGACACAGACCCTGTGCCTCATTGGGCTCACAGTCTAAATTTCTTTTTTACAGATGAGGTAAGGGAGGCCTAGAGAAGTTGCCCAAGGTCACACAGCAGACAAGTTCCAGAACTGGGATTAAAACTCAGGTCTCTCTGACTCCCAGGCTCGTGTTTCCCCATGGTTCATAATGGGGTGAAAAAGGCAAGGTTTTGTGTCACTGGAGTTGGAGATGGGTGTAATGGGACAAATCAAAATTCCACCTCTGTTCTTCCAACTTTTCGGAAAGATTATCATGGGTAGACTATGTAGAAGAAAAACTTCAAGGTCTCTGCATTTTATTTGAGCGGGTATGTTAAAGACAAGTTTATTAGTACAAGGGCTTCTTCTAGCACTAGTAAGGAGTGGTGGTTGACGGGCAGAGTTTCCTCTTCTGGTCAAGGTCAGCTCAAATCTGTGTATTCCAGAGCTTCTAATTTAATCATAGAGTATAATAACGGATAAATACATCAGGGTAGATAGCAATAACTTCTTTGAAAGGGGTTTTCCGTCGAGCCCCTCACTTTGTTTTTAAGGTGATTAAACCGCATCCAGACCCACTAAAGGAGTAGCTTCCTCTTGTTTTCATCTACTCCTTTCACCAGACCTAGAAAACAAAGGGAGCTGGGATGTGAAGTTGATTGCCTTGGCAACCACACCCAGAGGTGATCAAGCAGGCCAACAGATGAAAGGGCTCAGAGAGAAGGAGGGCAAATGCCAAACCATGACCATTATGCTTCCACAACTTACTGCGCTGTATTGACCATGCTGCGTTATTAGAGAAGTAGCATGGCTCAATGAAAACAGCACGGGCTTGAGAGCCGGCATCAAAACCCGGCTCTGCCAGTTGTCAACAGTGCGACTTTGGGCAAGTCAATTAACTTCTCTGTACCTCAGTTACCTCATCTGTTAAATGGGGATGAAGACTGTGAGCCTCATGTGGGACAATCCGATCACCTTGTATCCTCCCCAGTGCTTTGAACAGTGCTTTGCACATAGTAAGTGCTTAAAAATGCCATCTTCATCATCATCATCATTGACCATTGGTCTGGGCTAGAGTGGAATTTCTGACGTCCTCTTGTACCTCGGTCTCAGATAGTAGAAAGTACACAGGTGAGAGGGTCAGACGATCCGGGTTCTAATCCGGTCTCTGCCAATTGCCTGCTGTATGTGGGTCCTTGGGTATGCCACTTTTCTGGGCCTCAGTATCCTCATCCATAAAATAGAAATTCAATATCTGTCCTCCCACGTACATAGACTGTGAGCCCCATGTGAGACAGGGACTCTCTCTGAGCTGGTTATTTGGTATCTGCTACAGCGCTAGATAGAGTGTTATGCACGTGGTAAGCACTTAACAAATACCCCAATTATCACTACCAAAGTATTTGGTTCTGTAGATTCTCTCGTTAACCCAGTGAAGCAGGGGGATTGAAACCCAAGTCATTTCCTCACTGTGCCCTACCCCTCACAGCTCATTATACTCTAGCTCAATCCCAGGAAGCCTCATCTCTCCCTGCTGAGTCCTCCCAAGAACGATGGACATCCACAGTGATATTCCCCCTAATTCTGAGAGTCTTTTGCATCTTGGAATATTCTTTTTTCATGGTATTTATTAAGCGTTTACTATGTGCCATGCATTCAATCGTATTTATTGAGCTTTCACTGTGTGCAGAGAAACGTACTAAGCGCTTGGGAAGTACAAGTCGGCAACATATAGAGACAGTCTCTACCCAACAACGGGCTCACAGTCCAGAAGGGGGAGACAGACAACAAAACAAAACATGTAGACAGGTGTCAAAATCATCAGAACAAATAGAATTATTGCTATATGCACAACATTAACAAAATAAATAGAATAATAAATATATACAAGTAAAATAAATAGAGTAATGAATATGCACAAATATATACAAGTGCTTTGGGGAGGAGAAGGAGGTAGGGCGGGGGGAGATGGGGGGAGGAGAGGAAAAAGGGGGCTCAGTCTAGGAAGGCCTCCTGGAGGAGGTGAGCTTTCAGTAGGACTTTCAAAGGAGGAAGAGAACTAATTTGGCGGATGTGTGGAGGGAGGACATTTCAGGACAGGTGAAGGACGTGGGCTGGGGGTCGACGGCGGGACAGGCGAGAAGGAGGTACAGTGAGGAGTTTAATGGCAGAGGAGCGGCGGGTGAGGCCTGGTCTATAGAAGGAGAGAAGGTGAGGTAGGAGGGGGCGAAGGTGAAGGAGGGGACGAAGGCGAAGGTGAGGTAGGAGGGGGCGAAGTGATGGAGAGCCTTGAAGCTGAGAATAAGGAGTTTTTGCTTGCTTCGTAGGTTGACAGGTAGCCACTGGAGATTTTTGAGGAAGAGAGTAAAATGCCCAGAGTGTTTCTGCCCAAAGATGATCTGGCAGCTGCGTGAAGTATAGATTGAAGTGGGGAGAGACAGGAGGATGGAAGATCAGAGAGGAGGCTGAGGCAGTAATCCAGTCGGAATAGGATGAGAGATTGAACCAGCAAGGTAGCAGTTTGGATGGAAAGGAAAGGGCGGATCTTGGAGATGTTGTGGAGGTGAGACCGTCAGGTTTTGTTGACGGATCGGATGTGTGGGGTGAATGAGAGGGCGCAGTCGATGATGACACAATGGTTGCGGGCTTGTGAGAGACGGAAAGTATGGTAGTGCCATCTACAGTGGCGGGAAAGTCAGGGATTTGGAGGAAAGATATGGAATTCAGTCTGGGACATATTAAGTTTTAGATGGCGGGCTGACATCCAGATGGAGATCTCCTGAAGGCAGGAGGAGATACGAGCCTGGAGAGAGGAGAGAGACCAGGGGCAGAGATGAAGATTTGGGTGTGATTATCGTAGAGATGATGTGGGAGCGAATGAGTTCACCAAGGGAGTGAGTATAGATAAAGAACAGAAGGGGATCAAGAACTGACCCTTGAGGAACCCATACACTAAGGGGATCGGAGGGGGAGGAGGAGCCTGGAAAAGAGACTGAGAATGAACGGCCGGTGAGATAAGAGGATAACCAGGAGAGGACGGAGTTTGTGAAGCCAAGGTTGGATAGCGTGTTGAGGAGAAGAGGCTGGTCAACAGTGTCGAAGGCAGCTGAGAGGTCGAGGAGGATTAGGATAGAGTAGGGGCCGTTGGATTTGGCAAGAAGGAGGTCATTGGTGACCTTTGAGAGGGAGGTTTCCGTGGAATGTAGGGGACGGAAGCCAGACTGGAGGGGGTCGAGGAGAGAGTTGGTGTTGAGGAATTCGAGGTAGCGCATGCAGATGACTCGTTCAAAAAGTTTGGAAAGGAATGGTAGAAGGGAGATGGGGCGATAAGTAGAAGGTGAGGTGGGGTCAAGAGAGGGTTTTTTTTAGGATGGGAGAGACATGGGCATGTTTGAAGGCAGAGGGGAAGGAACCAGTGGAGAGTGAGCGGTTGAAGTTGAAGTTAAGGAGGGGAGAAGGGACAGAGCGAGAGATTTCATGAGATGAGAAGGAATGGGGTCAGAAGAACAGGTGGCCTGAGTAGCACTTGAGAGGATGGAGTAGAGCTCCTCTGAGGATACTGCTGGGAAGGATGGGAGAGTAGCAGACAGTGCTGAGAGCTAGGGGGTTGGAGAAGCAGGAGGAGTGACTTTGGGGAGGTCAGACCTGATGGATTTAATTTTATTAATGAAGTAGGAGGCCAAATCGTTGGGGATGAGGGAAGGAGGAGGGGGAGGAACCGGGGGCCTGCGAAGGGAGTTGAATGTACGGAAGAGCTGACGAGATGATGGGCATGGGTGTCAATAAAGGAGGAGAAATAGTTTTGTCTGGCAGAGAAGAGGGCTGAGTTAAGGCAGGAAAGGATAAACCTGAAGTGAACGAGGTTGGCATGGTGTTTTGACTTTCGCCAGCAGCGTTCGGCAGTTCGAGCATAAGAGCAAAGGACGCGGACAGTGGCAGTGATCCAGCGTCGTGGGTTAGTGGTACGAGAGCGGCAAAGGGAAAGGGGAGCGCGTGAGTCTAGCTGAGTAGAAAGGGTAGAGTTGAGAGCAGCAATGTAATCATCAACATTGGGTAGAGAGGAGAGGGAAGCGAGGTGGGGTGTGAGGCGCTCAGAAAGATGGATGGGGTCAAGAGAGCGGAGATCTCTGTGAGGGAGTAATATGCATTTACAAGGGAAAAGAGTGTGAGTGAGGAGGCAGGTGAGAAGATTATGATCAGAGAGAGGGATTTCAGAGTTCGTAAGGGTGGACAGAGTGCAGCGGTAGGAGATGATGAGGTCGAGGGTATGACCAAGTACGTGAGTGGACGAGGTGGGGTGGAGCAACGAGTTGTCTACACGCGCTGCCTAGAATTCCTCAACAACAACTCTCTCCTCGACCCCCTCCAGTCTGGCTTCCGTCCCCTTCATTCCACGGAAACTGCCCTCTCAAAGGTCACCAATGACCTCCTGCTTGCCAAATCCAACGGCTCATATTCTGTCCTAATCCTCCTCGACCTCTCAGCTGCCTTTGACACTGTGGACCACCCCCTTCTCCTCAACACACTGTCTGACCTCGGCTTCACAGACTCCGTCCTCTCCTGGTTCTCCTCTTATCTCTCCGGTCGTTCTTTCTCAGTCTCTTTTGCAGGCTCCTCCTCCCCCTCCCATCCTCTTACTGTGGGGGTTCCCCAAGGTTCAGTGCTTGGTCCCCTTCTGTTCTCAATCTACACTCACTCCCTTGGTGACCTCATTCGCTCCCACGGCTTCAACTATCATCTCTACGCTGATGACACCCAGATCTACATCTCTGCCCCTGCTCTCTCCCCCTCCCTCCAGGCTCGCATCTCCTCCTGCCTTCAGGACATCTCCATCTGGATGTTTGCCCGCCACCTAAAGCTCAACATGTCCAAGACTGAGCTCCTTGTCTTCCCTCCCAAACCTTGTCCTCTCCCTGACTTTCCCATCTCTGTTGACGGCACTACCATCCTTCCCGTCTCACAAGCCCGCAACCTTGGTGTCATCCTCGACTCCGCTCTCTCATTCACCCCTCACATCCAAGCCGTCACCAAAACCTGCAGGACTCAGCTCCGCAACATTGCCAAGATCCGCCCTTTCCTCTCCATCCAAACTGCTACCCTGCTCATTCAAGCTCTCATCCTATCCCGTCTGGACTACTGCACCAGCCTTCTCTCTGATCTCCCATCCTCGTGTCTCTCTCCACTTCAATCCATACTTCATGCTGCTGCCCGGATTATCTTTGTCCAGAAACGCTCTGGGCATATTACTCCCCTCCTCAAAAATCTCCAGTGGCTACCAATCAATCTGCGCATCAGGCAGAAACTCCTCACCCTGGGCTTCAAGGCTCTCCATCACCTCGTCCCCTCCTACCTCACCTCCCTTCTCTCCTTCTACTGCCCAGACCGCAACCTCCGCTCCTCTGCCGCTAATCTCCTCACTGTACCTCGTTCTCGCCTGTCCCGCCGTCGACCCCCGGCCCACGTCATCCCCCGGGCCTGGAATGCCCTCCCTCTGCCCCTCCGCCAAGCTAGCTCTCTTCCTCCCTTCAAGGCCCTGCTGAGAGCTCAGCTCCTCCAGGAGGCCTTCCCAGACTGAGCCCCTTCCATCCTCTCCCCCTCGTCCCCCTCTCCATGCCCCCATCTTACCTCCTTCCCTTCCACACAGCACCTGTATATATGTATATATGTTTGTAAATATTTATTACTCTATTTATTTATTTATTTATTTTACTTGTACATTTCTATCCTATTTATTTTATCTTGTTGGTATGTTTGGTTCTGTTCTCTGTCTCCCCCTTTTAGACTGTGAACCCACTGTTGGGTAGGGACTGTCTCTATTTGTTGCCAATTTGTACTTCCCAAGGGCTTAGTACAGTGCTCTGCACATAGTAAGCGCTCAATAAATACGATTGATTTATTGATTGATTGAGCAAGAGGCCCTCCTCTAAAATCTCCACTGGCTACCAATCAATCTGCGAATCAGGCAGAAACTCCTCACCCTCGGCTTCAAGGCTCTCCATCACCTCGCCCCCTCCTACCTCACCTCCCTTCTTTCCTTCTACAGCCCAGCCCGCACCCTCCGCTCCTCCACCGCTAATCTCCTCACCGTACCTCGCTCTCGCCTGTCCCGCCATCGACCCGCGGCCCACGTCATCCTCCGCGACTGGAATGCCCTCTCTCTGCCCATCCGCCAAGCTATCTCTCTTCCTCCCTTCAAGGCCCTGCTGAGAGCTCACCTCCTCCAGGAGGCCTTCCCAGACTGAGCCCCTTCCTTCCTCTCCCCCTCGTCCCCCTCTCCATCCCCCTATCTTACCTCCTTCCCTTCCCCACAGCACCTGTATATATGTATATATGTTTGTACATATTTATTACTCTATTTGTGTATTTATTTATTTTATTTGTACATATCTATTCTGTTTATTTTATGTTGTTGGTATGTTTGGTTTTGTTCTCTGTCTCCCCCTTTTAGACTGTGAGCCCACTGTTGGGTAGGGACTGTCTCTATGTGTTGCCAATTTGTACTTCCCAAGCGCTTAGTACAGTGCTCTGCACATAGTAAGCGCTCAATAAATACGATTGATGATGATGATGAAGGAGAGATATAAGGCGGGCGGCAGAGGAGTCACCAGGGATATCCATGTGGATGTTGAAGTCTGAGGATCAGAGTGGGCATGGAAAAGGAGAGAAGGAACGTGAGGAAAGGGTCAAAATCGTTAAAGAAGTTGGAGGTAGGGCCGGGAGGGCGGTAGATGACGGCTACAAGAATCTGGAGGGGGTGGTAGAGGCGATTAATGTGGACTTCAAAGGAAGGAAAGGGAACGGGGAGGAGGAATAGTGCGAAAGCGACATTGGAGGGCGAGAAGGAAACCGACACCTCCTCCTTTTCCGGTGAGTCTGGGGGAGTGGGAGATGAAGAGGCCTCCACTGGAGGGAGCAGCAGAAGAGACCGTGTCATCCCGAGACAGCCATGTTTCAGTTAGGGCGAGGAGGAGTAGAGAGTTGGAAAGGAATAGGTCCAGGATGAAAGCGATCTTTCTTATAACGGAGCGGGGGTTCCAGAGGCCACACCTGGCAGTAGATGTCGAGGAAGGGGAGGGAGGGGAAAGGGTGCGAGGGGTGGAGAAGGTTTGGATTGGGATGCGTTGGCGAGGGCCTAGGCGGGAATAGTGGGAAGAGGGGTGGTGATGAGAAAGGAGAACTGGGATGGGGTGGGGGCGGGGAGGAGGGGAGGGACAGTAATATAGATTTACAGGTGGGTGGAGTGTGAGTGAGGAGGCAGGTGAGAAGGTTATGATCAGGGAGAGCGATTTCAGAAATGGTCAGGGTGGAGGTACTGCAGCGGTAGGAGATAATGAGGTCGATGGTGTGACCAAGTTGATGAGTGGGCGAGGTGGGATGGAGCAGGAGGTTGGCCGAGTAAAGAAGAGGTAGAAAGCCGGAGGCAGAGGAGTAACTAGGAACATCCATGTGGATGTTGAAGTCTCTGAGGATCAGAATGGACATGGAAAACAAGAGAAGGAAAGTGAAAAAGGGGTCAAAATCGTTAAACAAATGTTGGAGGTGGGGCCAGGAGGGTGGTAGATGACGGCTACAAGTATCTGGAGGGGGTAGTAGAGGCGAATAATATGGGCTTCAAAGAGGGAAAGGAACGGGAAGGGGGAGGAGGGATAATGCGAAAGAGATATTTGGGTGAGAGAAGGAAACCGACACCTCCTCCTTTTCCGGTGGGTCTGGGGGAGTGGGAGAAGAAGAGGCCTCCGCTGGAAAGAGCAGCAGGAGAGACCGTGTTATCCGGAGTGAGCCATGTTTCGGATAGGGCGAGGAGGAGAGAGAGTTGGAAAGGAACAGGTCACGGATGGAAGGGAGTTTACCTATAATGGAGTGGGAGTTCTAAAGGTTACACTTGGCAGCAACTGTGGAGGGAGGGAAGGGAGGGGGAGGGGTGCGAGGGGTGGGGAGGGTTTGGATTGGAAAGAGTTGGTGGGGGCCTGGGCGGAGAGAGGGGGAAGAGGGGTGGTGATGAGAAAGGAGAATTAAGATGGGGCGGGGGCGAGGTGGAGGGGAGGGAGGGAGTTGGAAGGGAGGGGCTGCGGGTTGGCGCTTGAAGAGAGGGATTCTGGGGAGGAGGTAAGGGGGGGGAGTCGGGTGGGGGAAAGGGAGGGAAAGAGCTGGGTAGGGGAGCAGAAGTGGAACTTCCCCTACGTCACCATACTTCCCACCCTACTTCACATACTTCACGCTGCTGCCCGGATTGTCTTTGTCCAGAAACGCTCTGGGCATGTTACTCCCCTCCTCAAAAATCTCCAGTGGCTACCAATCAAACTAGGCATCAGGCAGAAACTCCTCACCCTCGGCTTCAAGGCTGTCCATCACCTCGCCCCTTCCTACCTCACGTCCCTTCTTTCCTTCTACAGTCCAGCACGCACCCTCCCCTCCTCTGCCGCTAATCTCCTCACCGTGCCTCGTTCTCGCCTGTCCCGCGGTCGACCCCCGGCCCACGTCATCCCCCTGGCCTGGAATGCCCTCGCTCCGTACATCTACCAAGCTAGCTCTCTTCCTCCCTTCAAGGCCCTACTGAGAGCTCACCTCCTCCAGGAGGCCTTCCCAGACTGAGCCCCCTCCTTCCTCTTCCCCTCCTTCCCCTCTCCATCCCCCCGCCTTACCTCCTTCCCTTCCCTACAGCACCTGTATGCATGTATATATGTTTGTACGTATTTATTACTCTATTTATTTATTTATTTTACTTGTACATATTCTATTTATTTTATTTTGTTAATATGTTCAGTTTTGTTCTCTGTCTCCCCCTTCTAGACTGTGAGCCCACTGTTGGGTAGGGACCATCTCTGTATGTTGCCAACTTGTACTTCCCAAGCGCTTAGCACAGTGCTCTGCACACAGTAAGCGCTCAATAAATACGATTGAATGAATGAATGAATGAAAGTGGAAGGTGAGGAATAGTAAGGGCAGATGGGAGCAGGGGAATTGATAGTTCATGGTGAGTTCAGCAAGGTAAATGACAGCACAGCGAGTAGCTAACAATTACCATGCAGTAGCAATAATGTAGTCGCAATAAGATAAGTAGATGATGACAACACAGGGAGTAGCTAACAATTAATATGCGATGGCAATAATAAAATAAGCAGTCGATGACATCACAGAGAGCTGTTACCAATTGACATGCGATGGTAATAATAAAATAAGCAGATGACATCACAGAGAGCAGTTAAAAATTAACATGCGACAGTAATAATAAAATATGGAGATGATGACATCATAGAGGCAGTTAACAATTAACATGCCGAAGCAACCCTAAAATAGGCAGATGATACTCAGAGCAGAAGGATGAATTCATTCATTCATCCAATCGTATTTATTGAGCGCTTACTGTGTGCAGAGCACTGTACTAAGCGTTTGGGATGTACAAGTTGGCAACCTATAGAGACCTTCCCTACCCAACAGTGGGCTCATTGTCCATGGGTCAGTCAAATCAAGTCAAATCAAAAGGGTTAATGACGAAGAGAGTCCAGGGGCTCTTGGCAGAAATGTCTCAGAGGTGGTGGAGGACGGAGTCCTATGGATGGCAGTTCTGGAGTAAGGCGGAACTCTTAAGAGGGGTCATGGGAGAGGAGACACCTGGGAAGAGGAGTAAATAGCCAAATCGCATGGGTGATCTGACTAGGTGCGAATGGGGCTGATGTTAAAATAACTCGGTGATAACAAGGACCTTTTCCCCGGGGAAGGGAACCTGGGGAGAATCAGTCATATCCAGTCCGGGATGGAGGGAGTCAGGGGGCTCCTCAAAGCAGGTCGTTTATGGGGTGGGGGGTGAATGGAAGGAGCAGGACACAATGTCCCACGATCCCAGTTGGCTACTTGGACAGAGTGGAGGTGACTTAGAGGGTGGGGTCTAGTGATGAAGGGGGGTGGGGGCTCAAACCAGGGATTGGGAAATTCACCCCATAGCATTTATGTACATTCCCTCTAGATTGTAAACTTGTTGTGAGCAGCAAACTCTTCTACCAACTCTGTTGCATTGCACTCTCCCAAGCGCTTAGTACAGTTCTATGCACACAGTAAGTACTCAACAAATACCATTGATTGATTGATTAAGCAGCGTGTCTTAGTGGCAAGACCACGGGATTGGGAGTCAGAGGACGGGGGTTCTAATCCCGGCCCCGCCACTTATCTGCTGTGTGGCCTTGGGCAGACCACTTCACTTGTCTGTGCCTCAGTTACCTCATCTGTAAAATGGGGAATAAAACTGTGAGTCCCACGTTGGACAACCTGTTTATCTTGATCTACCCCAGCACTTAGAATAGTGCTGGGCACATAGGAAGAACTTAACAAATACCATTGTTATTATTATTATTAATTTCTATCTCCCCCTCTAGACTAAAGATCGTTATGGGCAAGGAACATGTCTGCTAATTCGGTTGTACTGTACTCTCCCAAGCATTTAGTAGACGTTTTGCACGTAGTAAGTGCTCAATAAATGCCAGTGACTGATTGACTGTCTCTCTCCTCCTTAAGACCATAAACTCACTGTGAGCAGGGGTATGTCTCCCGAGTTCTTAGTACAGGGCTTTCACCCAGTAAGAGCTCAATAAATACCATTCGTTTGGTTGATTAATGTCTGTCTCCCCCTATAGAGAGAGCGTAAGCTCATTGCAGGCAGGCAACGTCTCTACCAACTGTTGTACACTCCCAAGTGTTTTGTACAATGCTCGACACACAGTATGCACTCAATTCATTTATTAATTCAATCGTATTTATTGAGCGTTTACTGTGTGCAGAGCACTGTACTAAGCGCTTGGGAAGTAAAAGTTGGCAACATATAGAGACGGTCCCTACCCAACAACGGGTTTACAGTCACTAAATACCACTGATTGATTAATCCTATGTTTGCTGTTCTTGGAGTCAAACTTCAGCTTCTCTTTAGGAATTGCAGTCTATTGGTTGGAGAAAACTTGACACCTCCAGCTATTTCTCCTTTCATGTTTGTATTGCCCCATCCTGCTTTCTAGAGGAAAATCTCTAGACTAGAAGTATCATGTGGACAGGGAACACCTCTACCAACTCTGTGATAAGGTACTCTCCAAAATGTTCAGGCAAGTTCCCTGCTCTCAGTAAGTGCTCAATAAATACAATTGATTGATCGATTGAGAAATGACCACAGAGCATCAGGTTCCATAGTGACCCATCCCTCAGGGGAGATCTGTACCATTGAATTTAAGGCCAATCCTGTTGATAAAAAAAATGCCCGACACAATACTGAGAATCAGGATGGAAAGGGGATTTTGATCCTTTTTTTTTCTAACATCAGACTTAATTTTAAGTAATGACACATATCTCAAACTTCTTTTGAAATGGGAAAACCATCCTAAGAATAGATAATCATTAACTGTCCTTTCAACTTAATGCAACCTAATCAGGTAGGAGATAAAGGGGATATTGTGGGGTTTTTTTCTGACATAGGACTTGATTCTGAGTAATGCTACACAGTTGAAGAACTTCCTTTGAAATGAGAAAGCCTGCCCAGGGACAGATAATTATTTAATTTTCAGTTCAACTTAAGCTAAAGAGGAATTGATTTCCTTATGAGAAATGAACTTCGAGACGCTACAAACGAGAAGCTGGGGGAGTGATTAAGAAAGATGGAATGTAAATCATTGGGGCCAGAAAATAGAAGAGCTTATTTACACAACAGATCCCTCAGGCACCTGAGGAAAGTTTCAACGCATATTTTAAGCACTAAGCCCTTATTAATATTTACTTTTGGGTAGAACAAGCAGAAGAATTCCTGAAATTGGGGTTCCTCTGGGTGTATCAAGTTCTTCTAAGTGAAACGTGATCTAATTATCTCTGTCTCAATTCCTAAGAGGGAAAATATTAGGGCTTTTCTGGAGTTTTAAAGTTCAACAGAGATAAATTGGGTTCATTCTCCTGATAGGTTTACCAAGGTAATGTGCTTTCCACTTCAGCAGCTTGGCCTAGTGGAAAGAGCACAGGCCTGGTTTCTAATCCCTGCTCTGCAACCTGTCTGTTAGGTGACCCTGGGTAAGTCATGTTACTTCTCTATGCCTGTTTCCTCAACTGTACAATGGAGATGAAATACCTGTTCTCCCTCCTATTTAGATTGTAAGCACCATCTTTGGCAGATACTATGTTCGTGGTGATTACCTTGCATCTACACCAGACCTTAGAATGGTGCTAGAAACATAATAAGTGCTTAATGAATACTATAAAAGAAGCAGCTTGGCTTCGTGGTAAGACCATGGGCTAGGGGGTCAGAGGACATGGGTTCTAATCCTGGCTCCACCACTTGTCTAATGTGTAATTTTGGACAAGTCACTTAAATTCTCTGTGCCTCAGTTACTTCATCTGTAAAATGGTGATTAAGACTATGAGCCCCACGTGGAACAACCTGACTACCTTGTATCTACCCCAGGACTTAGAACAGTGCTTGGCCCGTAGTAAGTGCTTAACAAATACCATTATTATTAATATTATTATTTGGGTGGGAATAATTACAGTGCCTGCTCTGTGTTCTTTATGAGGCTTAGGGTTGCACTGATTTACTATCTCAACTGGCTTGAGCTTTGCCGGG
The DNA here is from genome assembly GCF_015852505.1 of Tachyglossus aculeatus. Taxonomy (NCBI): domain Eukaryota; kingdom Metazoa; phylum Chordata; class Mammalia; order Monotremata; family Tachyglossidae; genus Tachyglossus; species Tachyglossus aculeatus. Next base: position 1,210,433 of record NW_024044853.1, on the reverse strand, counting down.
TTTGAAGAAGTTTGACTTTCACCACCAATGGAATAAAACCAGTAGGCAGAGTTAGAGCTATAGAAGCCAGGTGTTCTGATTCTCAGACTCATGTTCTTTCCAGTAGCCTGTAGAAAAACTTTTCTGTACACCACTTCTAATTGTATTCACAAACTCCCTTTCTGGATCTCCCATTTCCAAACCAGAATAATGATTCTGCAAATAAAATTTGCATATGCTTTCTTCTATACCTTTATCATCCCATTACAAAGTATAATGATAAAAAAAAATTTGTCATGAATGTTTGCTACACGATCTACCTCCTCAAGCAAGAAAGACTGGGGTTTCCTTCTGTTTTCTAGTTGGGTTTCTCTACCTTCCATTGCATGTGAAAATGATTGCGACCAACGTTTCAGAGTTGATTTTTTCATAAAGCTGAAAATACAAAAAAATTATCTGAACTTTCTCATTCATCGCATATCAGGAAATTGCACTTCCTAAAAGTGAGTCAAACCTTCTTGTCTATCTATAGAAGACAGATGTTCTGCTCCTCTTATGTTGAAATGTACTGATAATTTACCTTTCCAATCAATGGTATTTATTCATTCAAACATATTTATTGAGCGTTTACTGTGTGCAGAGCACCATAACTAAGCGCTTCTCACTGTTTACTGTGTGGAGAGCACTGTAATAAGCACTTGGGAGAGTACAATGCAACAAGGTTGGTAGACTTGCTCCCTGTCCACAACAAGCTTACAGTCTAGAGGAGACTGGGAATCCAATCCAATCAATTGATCAATCAACAGTATTTACTGAGAGATTACTTTGTGTGGAGCACAGTACTAAGTATTTGAGAGGGTACGACAGAATTGATAGACATGATCTTGCCCTTCAAGGGGTCTACAATTTAGCATGGGAGGCAGTCATTAAATGAATTATTTAATTGAAGCAATAGTATATAAGGATATGTAATTAAGTCCTTTGTCGTTGGTATGGATAGGTATCAAAGTTCTTAAGGGATAAGGGCACAAACGTATAAGGGATGCAGAAGGGAGTAAGGACAGGTGGGGATATGATAATTTCTTTAATGGTATTTATTAAGTGTGTAAATTGTACCAGACACTAAATTAAGCATGGGGTAGATACAAGACAATCAGGTTAGATTGGACACACTCCGTGTCCCAAATGGGTCTCACAGACTTAATCTCCATTTTATAGATTAGGTAACTGAGACACAGAGAAGTTAAGTGATGTTTCCAAGGTCACACAGCAGACGAGTGTTAGAAATGGGATTAAAACCTGGGTTCTCTGACTCCCTGGTTGGGACCCTTTCCACTAGGCCACACTCCTTCTCCAAAAGACAGATGAGATCCAGGAGACTCAACGCCCACATCCAAGAAGCCCCTAAAATATAGGACATTGGGCTGGTCCCCCATAATTTCCCAGTGTTAGACCATGACCTATTTACCCATAAGAAGGCATATGGGCTAGTAGAAAGATCACAGCCTATTCAGCCACTTGCCTGCCGTGTGACCTTGGGCAAGTCACTTAACTTTTCTGTACCTCTGCATCTTCAACAGTAAAATGGGGATTCAGACTATGAGACATAATCTCCTCCTCATATTATGAGCCCCATGTGGGATAAGAAATGTGTCCAACCTGATGAACTTGTATCTATCCCAGTGCTGGTACATAGTAAGTGCTTGATTGAATGTTGATTGATAATGGTATGTGTTATCATACTATGGTATGTGTATGCGCCTACTTCTACATTCTAACTTCCCATATCTGTAATTAATTATCTGTCTCCCACACTAGATTTTAAACTCCTCAAGAGAAGGGACCTATTCTCCCATGGGCAGAGTACATTGTTTTTCAACCAGTAAATACTCCGTAAATACTATCACTTGATAGATTAATTGACAATTTATAGGGGAGTACGGTATGTATTAAGTGCTTATTATGTGTCAAACACTGTTCTGAGTGCTGGAGAAGGCACAAGTCAATTAGGTCAGACACAGTCTTTGTCCCACGTGGTGTTCACAGTCTAAATAGGAGGGAGAACTGTTATCCCCGTTTTACAGTAGAGGAAACTGAAGAATAGAGAAGTTAAGTGACTTGACAAGGTCACACAGCAAACAACTGTCAGAGCTGGGATTAGAGCCTAGGTTCTTCTGACTCCAAGGCCTGTGCTCTCTCCATTAGGTAATGCTGCTTCCCACCACTTAACAAACATAGTAATGATGATAATGATAACGATATGAAATAGAGGAAGACTTTTTTAACTCTGACGCTTATTAAGACTGAGGCTGGGATCAAAGGTTTTGAAGCTTCCTTTCCCCACAGTCTATACGAATACCGTCTCTCAGCTTTCCAATTTAATACTAATCGTCAAAGGAATTTGGGTTTTGTTAGTGCCTTCTGATCTTAGATATATGGAAACACATGTCCGTGCTGTCTCTGGTTCCTCGTAGGCCTTCAGTGAGTGATACAGATAAAACCCACCCAATTCTCGTGATTATGAAACCCACAAAGAAATCCCTCTGAATCAAGTCTGCCCTCCTCGGTAGAGAGAAAGTTCCAAGAATGTGCTGCCTTCGAGAGCAGATTTTCTTCATTCTCTCTAAAGTGCAGGAGATCACAGTGAGCCAACCATTAGGATTCCACAGAACCAATGAATGGGTGGCTTTATGGGATTATTTTCATGATATTTGTTAAGCACGGACTATTTGCCAAGCACTGTACCAAGAGCTGGGTTAGACACGAGGCTGGACACAGTCACCGTTTCATAAGGGGCTCACATTCTTAATCTTAATTTTAAAGATGAGGGAACTGAGGCCCAGAGAAGTGAAGCGATTTGTCCAAGGTCACACAGCAGACAGGTGGCCGAGCTGGGATTAGAACCAAGGTCCTTCTGACTCCCAGGCCAGGGCTCTACCCACTAGACCACACTGCTGCCTGTGATTGAGAGGGGGTGGAGATGAACAGGTGTCCTTGGCCTGGCATGGAGCAGGGAAATACTAGGAAGATCATATTCCCTAGCGATCCTTGAATGTATTGGTAAAAGTGGTTTATGAGGCCCACAGAGGAATTTGTCCCTCCTATATTTCACACTGTGAACTCTGGCTGGGCCAGGAAATGAACTGCATTTATTGTCTTATATCCACCCCAGTTCCCTCTCAGGGTCATGCCTGGAGAGTTCCCAAATACTCTACCAGTCTCAACCGCAGGAGGGAGAGTCAAGCAGAGGTATATCCATTCCATTCCTAGGTTGACCAGTGGCTAGCAAGTGGAAGGCGATACATAAGATTGAATGAATGAATGAATGCTAGAAGTCAAAACTCACCTGAGCTGGGCAGCAGCAGCATAGGAGAGAATCAAGAGAGAAAACTCAAGTCTACTTTTCCATTGCAGAAGGAGGCAATGGAAAACCGCTTTTGTATTTTTACCAAGAAAACTCTATGGCTACACTAACAGAACGATTTCAGTTGGAGATGGGGCATTCTGGACGAGATGTGTCCATGGCGTCACTATGAGTTGAAGATGGCTCGACGGCATAAGACAAGACAATAAACCCCAGATCTTAACACTGTTTCTGGCACATAGAAAGTGCTTAATACTCTCTAGAAACAGTATTGCTAACAAGGGGAAGGAGTGTACCCTAGTGGACCTAGGTTCTTTTAATCAGGGTATTTAAGTCACTTACAATGTGTCAAGCACTGTTCTAGGCTCTGGGGTAGATGCAAATTAATCAGCTTGAAGACAATCCCCTTGTCTAAGTAGGTGGGAGAGCAGATATCGAATCCCAATTTTATGGATGAGGCAACCGAGGAACCGACATATTAAGTGACTTGCCCAAAGGCATACAGAAAACAAGTGATGGAGCCAGGATTAGAGCTCAGGTCCTCTGACTCCCAGGTCAGGTCTCTTTCCACATTTGGGTGGAAAATCCATCCCTTTGGCGTGGTCTCCAAGTCCCCTCAGTAATCTCCTACTACAACCCACCCTGCGCACTTCTTTCCTCTGAATGCTAACTCTCTGATTGTGCCTCGGTCTTATCTGTCTCCCTGCCGACCTCACATCTAAATCCCTCCTCTGATCTGGAACTCCCTCCCTCCTCATATCCGACAGACAATGACGCTCCCCCTTAAAAAGCCTTACTGAAAGCACATCTTCTCTGAGAGTACTTCCTTGACTAAGTCCTCCTTTCCTCTTCTCTCATTACCTTCTGCATCAACATGACTTGCTCCCTTCATTCATCCACTTCCCAGCCCCACAGCATTTATGTACATATCTGTTATTTATTTATTTATTTATTTATTCCAGGGGCGTTCCAGGCCAGGGGGATGACATTGGCCGGGGGTCGACGGGGGGACAGGCGTGAACGAGGCACGGTGAGGAGATTAGCGGCAGAGGAGAGGAGAGTGCGGGCTGGGCTGTAGAAGGAGAGAAGGGAGGGGAGGTAGGAGGGGGCGAGGTAATGGAGAGCCTTGAAGCCGAGGGTGAGGAGTCTTTACCTGATGCGTAGGTTGATTGGTAGCCACTGGAGATTTTTGAAGAAGGGAGTAACATGCCCAGAGCGTTTCTGGACAAAGACGATCCGGGCAGCGGTGTGAAGTATGGATTGAAGTTGGAAGAGACAGGAGGATGGGAGATCGGAGAGGAGGCTGATGCAGTAATCCAGACGGGATAGGATGAGAGTTTGAACGAGCAGGGTAGCGGTTTGGATGGAGAGGAAAGGGCACATCTTGGCAATGTTGCGGAGGTGAGATCGGCAGGTTTTGCTGATGGATTGGATGTGAGGGGTGAACGAGAAAGTTCACTCTAATAGTGTTAAAGGTAGTGTTAAATTCCTAAATAGATATTGAGGGAGAATGTGCATTTTTTTCTTTTAATTGCATTTATTTAAGCACTTACTGAATGCCATGCACTGTATTAAACACTGGGTAGATACAAGCTAAAAAGGTTAGGCCCAGTCCATGTCCCACATGGGGCTCACAGTATTAATCCCCATTGTATAGATGAGATAACAGAGACCCAGAGAAGTGAAATGACTTGCCCAAGGTCACACAACAGAGAAATCACAATGGGTTGATTAGAATACAAGTTATTCTGACTCCCTCGGCCGAGCTCCTTCCACTCGGCCAAGCTGTTTCTCATTTAATCAGTTAATCATATCCAGCTAACTGGATTTTAATTTTCCATAGCCTGTAAAGTTTTATGTGTTCTTATCATAATTATGGTAATTAATAATAATAATTATGGCATATGGTAAGCACCTACTATGTGCCAAGCACTGTTCTAAGCGCTGGGGTAGATAGAAAGGTAATCAGGTTGGACACAGTCCTTGTCCCACATTGGGTTCACAGTCTTACTCCCCATTTTGCAGATGACGTAACAGAGGTTTAGAGAAGTGAAGTGACTTACCTAAGGTCACACAGCACATAAGTGGCAGAGCCGGGATTAGAACCCATGACCTCCTGACTTCCAGGCCTGTGCTCGATCCACTGTGCCAGGCACTGAACTAAACACGGGGGTAGATACAAATTAATTAGATTGTACACAGTCTATGTTACACACGGGGCTCACAATCTTAATCCCCATTTTACAGATGAGGCAAAAGACTTCAAGCATATAATGGGAACAATTCTTATGGAAGAACAGAGTCCCTTCTTGGAGAAGCAGCATGGAATAGTGAATAGAGCATGGGCCTGGGAGTCAGAAGTACCCAATTTCTAATGCTGGCTACGCACCTTGTCTGCTACATGACCTTGCGAATGTCACTTAATTTCGCTGTGCCTCAATTCCCTCATCTGCAAAATGGGGATTAAGACTGTGAGCCCAGTGTGGCCCAGGGACTGTGTCCAACGAGATTATCTGGTATCTAGTCCAGTGCTTAGAACAGTGAATGACACATAGTCATTCACTTTTAGACTGTGAGCCCACTGTTGGGTAGGGACTGTCTCTATATGATGCCAATTTGTACTTCCCAAGCGCTTAGTACAGTGCTCTGTACACAGTAAGCCCTCAATAAATACGATTGATGATGATGATAGTAAGCTCTTAACAAACACCATAATTATTATTGGTATTATCATTATTATTACTGGCTCTCCCAACATCCTAGTTCAGTTGAACTAGGTGTTCAGCTGAAGAGGGGTCGAAAGGGAGAAAGGAATGTATACACGGTATCATAAATATTGTATGTCTTTGTGATACAAAGCGAAATGGCTTTCAGAACCAAAAAACCTGGAGAAGCAACATGACCTAGTGGAAAGAGCAATTGCCTGGAAGTCAAAAGACCTGGGTCCTTACCCCAGCTCTGCCACTAGTCTTCTATGTGACCTAGGTCAAGTCACTTCATTTCTCTGTGCCTCAATCACCTCATCTGTGAAATGGGGATAAAGTCTCTGAGCCCCAGGTGGGACAGACTCTGTCCAAACTGATTATCGTGTATCTATCCTGGCACTTAGTTTTCACTCACTCATTCATTCATACAATCGCATTTATTGAGTGCTTACTGTGTGAAAAACACTGTAAAAAGCACTTGGGAGAGTACAACAATGAAAAGTCACATTCCTTGCCCTAACCGAGCATAAGGGCAGAGTGGGGAAGACAAACATCAATACAAATAAATGAAATTATAGATGGGTACGTAAGTGCTCTGGGTCTGGGAATGGGGTAGAGTAAAGGTAGCAAGTCAGGGCAATGCAGAAGAGATTGGAAGATGAGAAAACGTGGGGCTTATTCTGGGAGAGTTCCTCGAAGAGATGTGCTTTCAATAAAGTTTTGAAGTAGGGGAGAGTAATTTACTGTCAGATTTGATTTGGGAGGGCGTTCCTTGTCAGGGGCTGGATGCGGGATAGCAGTTGGTAGCAAGACAGGCGAGATCAAGGCACAGTGAGAAGGTTAGCACCAAAGGAGCAGAGTGTGCGGACTGGGTTGTAGGAGATAAGAGAGGTGACATGTGGGGGTAAGGTGATGGAGTGCTTTACAACCAAAGTTGATAAATTTTTGTTTGATGCAGAGATGAATGGGCAACCACCGAAGCTTTTTGAAGAGTGTTGAAAAATGGTCTGGGCAGCATAGTGAAGTATGGACTGGAATGGGGAGAGACAGGAGGCCGGGAGGTGAACATGGAGGCTGATGCAGTAATCGAGGCAGGATATGATGAGTGATTGTATTAATGTGGTACTAGTATGGATGAAGAGGAAAGGGTGGATTTTAGGGATGCTGTCCAGGTGGGACTGACAGGGGTTAGTGATGGATTGGATATGTGGGTTGAATGAGAGTGAGAGGTCAATGAAAACCCCAGGACTTTGAGCTTCTGAGACAGGAAGAATGGTGGTGTCATCTATACAGTGATGGGATAGTCATGGGGAGGACAAGGTTCGGGTGAGAAGATAAGGAGCTCTGTTTTGAACATGCTAAATCTGAGGTGATAGGAGGACATCCAAGTAAAGATGTCTTGAAGGCAGGACGAGTTGCAAGACTGGAGAGAGGGAGAGAGATCAGAGCTGAAGATGTAGATTTGGGTATCATCTACAAAAAGGCGGTAGTTGAAGCCAGGAGAGTGAATGAGTTCTCCAAGGGAGTGGGTGTAGATGGAGAATAGAAGGGGACCCAGAACTGAACCTTGAGGGACCCCCAGTTAGGGGGTGGAAGGCAGAGGGGGAGCCCACAGGGGAAACAGGGAATGAATGACAAGAGAGATAAGAGGAGAACGAGGAGAGGGCAGAGTCAGTGAAGCCAAGGTTGAATAACGTTTCCAGTAGAAGGGGGCAGTCCACAGTGTCAAAAGCAGCTAAGAGTTCGAGGAGGAGTAGGTTGCATTAGAGGTCATTGGATCTGGCAACAAGATCATTGGTGTACTTTGAGAGGATAGTTTCCGTGGAGTGAAGGAGATGGAAACCAGATTGGAAGGGATAAAGACAATAATTGGAGGAGAGAAATTTGAGAAGCTGATGTAGACTACTAGAATCAAGGAGTTTGTAGAGGAATGGTAGGATCGAGGTGGGGCAATAACTGGAGGGAGCCTTGGTGTCAAGGGAGAGTATTTTATTAGGATGGGGAGACATGGACATGTTTGTAAACAGTGTCGAAGAATCCATTGGAAAGCAAAATGTTGAAGATGGCTGTTATGGGGGGAAGAAATAAGGGGGCGAGAATTTTGGTAAGGTACCTAGTATAGTAGCTGGCACATAATAAGAGCTTAACAAATATCATTTTTAACAAGTCATTTCAAGGTATAGGGAGAGTCTTTTGCCCAAGTTCTTCCCCAGGGCAGACTTTATGACCCGGGTCCTCAAGCTGTAGATGAGGGGGTTCAGGGCGGAGGGCACCACAGCATAGAACATGGACAGGAACAAACCCAGGGCAGACGGAGAATATGTCGTCGGCTTTAAGTAGGCGAAGCTACTCGTCGAGAGAAGAAAATCACCACGATGAAGTGGGGCAGGCAGGTGGAGAAGGCTTTGGAGCGGCCCTCACCAGACGGCATCTTTAACACGGCAGAAATGATGTAAACATAAGACACCACCATGGAATCAAAACAGGCGAGGGTGAGACATAGTTCCCAGAGAGACTCCCACTTGTGCAGCGTTGCCTTTACTATGGGATAGTCTTATGAGCTGGGGGATGTCACAGAAGAACTGTTGGATCAGGTTGGAACCACAGAAGGTTCTAGAAAAGGTGGCAGCTATGTGCATCAGTCCGGCAAAGCCTCCTCTGAGCGAGGAGGTGACCGCCATCTTTCCCAGGCCCCTCTGCTCATGACGATATCATAGCGCAGGGGGCGGCAGAATCATTCATTCATTCATTTAATCGCATTTATTGAGCGCTTACTGTGTGCAAAGTACTGTACTAAGCACTTGGGAAGTACAAGTCGGCAACAAATAGTCGGCAAGTGACTTCTCTGTGTGTCATTTACATCATCTGTAAAATGGGTATTAAGACTGTAAGCCCCCCGTGGGACAACCTGATCTCCTTGTAACCTCCCCAGCGCTTAGAACAGTGCTTTGCACATAGTAAGCGCTTAATAAATGCTATTATTATTATTATTATTATTATTATTATTATTATTATTATTATTATGGAGAGACGGTCCCTACCTAACAACGGGCTCACAGTCTAGAAGGGGGAGACAGACAACAAAACAAAACATGTAGACAGGTGTCAAAACCGTTAGACTAAATAGAATTATAGCTATATGCACAGCATTAATAAAATAGAGTAGTAAATATGTACAAGCAAATTATATAGAGTAGTAAATTTGTAAAAATATATACAAATGCTGTGGGGAGGGGAAGGAGGTAGGGCGGGGGGGATGGGGAGGAGGAGAGGAAAAAGAGGGCTCAGTCTGGGAAGGCCTCCTGGAGGAGGTAAGCTTTCCATAGGGCTTTGAAGGGCGGGAGGGAGCTAGTTTGGCGGAAGTGTGAGCTAGTTTGGCAGATGTGTGATGGCATATGGCGGCGTTGCGGTCATAGGACATCGCCGTGAGTACTTCCATCTTGGCGGACAGCAGGGGGATGAAGAAGAGCACTTGAAGAACACAGTCTGGGAAACGAATACCACACCTGTGGGCCAGGGAATTGAAAATGGTTTTGGGGTCGGTGACGGAGATGAGGCAGTGGTGGAGAACGGACAGAGTTCTGAGGAAGAAGTACATGGGGGTGTGGAGACGCTGGTCGAGGGCAGTGACGGTGACGATGAGGAGATTCCCTATCAGGACCACCAGGTAGACCAGGAGGAACAGCGCGGCGTGGACCAACTGCAGATCCCAGACCCTCTGAGAATCCCAGGGGCAGGAATCTGGTCGCACATGTTCAGTAGGCCATTTCTGTCCTTTGATGCCCTGAGCATCTTGAAGGGGGGAAGAGAATGGAGATTTAGAAGAAAGCATAATGCTACTTGGTCTCTAGATTTGGTCTCCAAACCCCTGGAGACTGTAGAATGTAAGCTCCAACTCTGTTACAGTGTACTTTCCCAAGGGCTTAGTACAATGTTCCGCAAACTGTAAGTGCTCAATAAATATCATTTATTGATGGGTTAGTTGATTAATGCCTGTCTCTATTCATTCAATCATATTTATTGAGTGCTTACTGTGTGCAGAGCACAGTACTAGCCGCTTGGAAAGTACAATTCGCCAACAGATAGAAGAAATTCGTACCCAACAATATATAAATATATAATATACATACACAATATATATCCCAGTATATTAATCCTTCGCATTTGAAGAAGACACCCCTGATGGTGGAGTCACTTAACTTCTCTGTATCTCAGTTTCCTCATCTGTAAAATGGGGATTCAATACATGTTTTCGCTTCTATTTAGACTGTGAACCTGATGAGGGACAGGCACTGTATCTAGCATGATTAACTTTCTTGACATAAAGTTAGCACTTACCAAAAACTACAATTATTATTATTATTACTAAGTGCTGGGTTAGATACAAGACCATCAGGTCCTATATAAAGTGCACAGCCTAAGTAGCAGAGAGAACGGGTATTGAATCCCCATTGGATAGATAGAGGTTCAGAGAAGTGAAATGACCTGCCAAAATCACACAGCAAACAAGTGGCAAAGCTGGAATTAGAACTAAAGTCCTCACTCCCAGGCCCGGAATCTTCCCACTAGAGCACGCTATGCATTTCTTATAACCATTGGTGTCTAAGCAAGGATCGCCCCACAATTAAGGAGCACTGATGTATTTTCAAGGGCAGTGGAAACAGGATTGCAGGAAATTCTGTCAAACACACACACTCCTGCTCATCTGATCATTCATAGATGGTCAACTAAATAGACACTAGTGACTGAATCCAGAAATGAACAAATCGATGAATCCATGACCTCTAGACTGTAAACTCGTGGTGGGAAGGGTACGTGTCTACCAACTCTATTGTATTGTACTCTCTTAAGCTCTTAGCATAGTGACCTTCACACAGTAGGTCCATCAGGTCCATCAGGTCCGACCTCCCCAAAGTCACTTCCCCCCCCTTCTCCAACCCCCCGGCTCTCAACACTCTCTGCTACTCTCCCATCCTTCCCAGCAGTATCCTCAGAGGAGCTCTCCTCCCTCCTCTCAAGCGCTACTCCGGCCACCTGTGCTTCTGACCCCATTCCCTCTCATCTCATGAAATATCTCTCTCCATCCCTTCCCCCCTCCTTAACTTCCATCTTCAACCGCTCACTCTCCACTGGTTCCCTTCCCCTCTGCCTTCAAACATGCCCATGTCTCTCCCATCCTAAAAAAAACCCTCTCTCGACCCCACCTCACCTTCTAGTTATCGTCCCATATCCCTCCTACCATTCCTTTCCAAACTCCTTGAGCGGGCTGTCTATACGCGCTGCCTAGAATTCCTCAACAACAACTCTCTCGTCGACCCCATCCAGTCTGGCTTCCGTCCCCTACATTCCACGGAAACTGCCCTCTCAAAGGTCACCAGTGACCTCCTGCTTGCCAAATCCAACGGCTCCTACTCTGTCCTAATCCTCCTCGACCTCTCAGCTGCCTTCGACACTGTGGACCACCACATTCTCCTCAACACGCTATCTGACCTTGGCTTCACAGACTCCGTCCTCTCCTGGTTCTCCTCTTACCTCTCGGGTCGTTCATTCTCAGTCTCTTTTGCAGGCTCCTCCTCCCCCTCCCATCCTCTTACTGTGGGGGTTCCCCAAGGTTCAGTGCTTGGTCCCCTTCTGTTCTCTATCTACACGCACTCCCTTGGTGACCTCATTCGCTCCCACGGCTTCAACTATCATCTCTACGCTGGTGACACCCAGATCTACATCTCTGCCCCTGCTCTCTCCCCCTCTCTCCAGGCTCGCATCTCCTCCTGCCTTCTGGACATCTCCATCTGGATGTCTGCCCGCCACCTAAAGCTCAACATGTCGTAGACTGAACTCCTTGTTTTCCCTCCCAAACCTTGCCCTCTCCCGGACTTTCCCATCTCTGTTGACGGCACTACCATCCTTCCCGTCTCACAAGCCCGCAACCTTGGTGTCATCCTCGACTCCGCTCTCTCATTCACCCCTCACATCCAAGCCATCTCCAAAACCTGCCGTTCTCAGCTCCGCAACATTGCCAAGATCCGCCCTTTCCTCTCCATCCATACCGCTACCCTGCTCATTCAAGCTCTCATCCTATCCCGTCTGGACTACTGCATCAGCCTTCTCTCTGATCTCCCATCCTCTTGTCTCTCTCCATTTCAATCCATACTTCATGCTGCTGCCCGGATTATCTTTGTCCAGAAACGCTCTGGGCATATCACTCCCCTCCTCAGAAATCTCCAGTGGCTACGAATCAATCTGTGCATCAGGCAGAAACTCCTCACCCTCGGCTTCAAGGCTCTCCATCACCTCGCCCCCTCCTACCTCACCTCCCTTCTCTCCTTCTACAGCCCATCCCGCACCCTCTGCTCCTCTGCCGCTAATCTCCTCACCGTACCTCGTTCTCGCCTGTCCCGTCATCGACCCCCGGCCCACGTCATCCCCCGGGCCTGGAATGCCCTCCCTCTGCCCCTCCGCCAAGCTAGATCTCTTCCTCCCTTCAAGGCCCTATTGAGAGCTCACCTCCTCCAGGAGGCCTTCCCAGACTGAGCCCCTTCCTTCCTCCCCCCCTCGTCCCCCTCTCCATCCCCCACTTCTTACCTCCTTCCCTTCCCCACAGCACCTGTATATATGTATATATGTTTGCACATATTTATTACTCTATTTATTTATTTATTTATTTTACTTGTACATATCTATTCTATTTATTTTATTTTGTTAGTATGTTTGGTTTTGTTCTCTGTCTTCCCCTTTTAGACTGTAAGCCCACTGTTGGGTAGGGACTGTCTCTATATGTTGCCAATTTGTACTTCCCAAGCGCTTAGTACAGTGCTCTGCACATAATAAGCGCTCAATAAATACGATTGATGATGATGATGACAGTAAGTGCTCAATAAATACCAGTGGTTAATTGATTAAATGGCTGATGGGATGGTGTGATGTTGAAGAGGGGAGAACCAATCTGGAAATAGCTCCTGAAAGAGGTATTTTACGCGGTCTGAAAGACCCCCAGCAACTCAGATTGGATAGGTGATTGTTGACACAGATGCGGTTCAGTAAGCTTTATTTGCCAACCAGTGAGCTTCATGGTGAGGAAAAGGAAAGGGCACGGCATTGAGCATCTCAACCAATCAATTGTATTTATTGAGTACTTAATGTGTGCAGAGCACTTTACTAAGCACGTGGGACAGTACAATATAGCCGAATTAGCAGTCTGGGGTGAGAATGAGTGGCTGAGGTAGGGGGTAAAAACAGGGAACAAATCTATGCACAAGGGTGCCATAGAAGGGAAAGGGAGGAAAGGAAATAGGGGGCTACTCGAGGAAGGCCTCTTGGAGAAGATATGCCTTCAATAAGGCTTTGAAGGTGGGGAGAGTCTGTCTTCTTAAACAGGCATCCAAGCAAAGGAAACAGGGGCAAATAGGCAACCAAACAGCAGCAAGCAGAAGAAATGGAGGGGCAAACAAGTATCCAAACAACAGCAAGCAGCAGAAATGGAGGAGTAAATTGGCATCAAAACAGCAGTAAGCAGAGGAAATGTAGGGGCAAGTGGACATCCAAAACGCAGTAAGCAGAGAAAATGGACGGGCAAATGGGCATCCAGCAGCAGGAAGTAGAGAAAATGGAGGGGCAAGTAGGCATCCAAAAGGTGATGACAGTCATTTTTTCCTGTGGGCTGGAAGGAGTTGGTCTCTGGGCACTTTGGTGCCCTTGTTAATTCCTTAGGTACCACAAACCAGATCTTTCCCACCTTAGATCTCCATGGTCTGGGACCACATCTCAGGTCAGAGTCTTGAAGGGAGATGCTCTAACCCAGGGTCTTCAAGAGATGACTTGAGTCACTAGCTTCCTCCTGACTCTCAGGTGGGACCCCTCCCAGGATTCAGGACTGGCCATGTAAGTCTTCCCCAGATATTAAGTTGTAAACACATGGGGCCTACCAACTCTGTTATATTGTGCTTTCATTCATTTAATTCAATCTTATTTATTGAGTGCTTACTGTGTGTAGACCACTCTACCAAGGGCTTGGGAGAGTATAATATGACCTTGTATATATGCCAGCGCTTAGAACACTCTCTGGCACATAGTAAGCGCTTAAGAAATGCCGTCATCATCATCATTACAATATGCAGACAATAAACAGACATATTCCCTTCCCACAACGAGCTTGGTACAGTGCTCTGCACACAGTAAGCACTTAACAAATATGATTGATACTATCAATCAGTATTTTCAATCAATTAATCATTTTTAATGGTATTTGTTAAGTATGACTACTACTCAGTGTAGCTTAGTGGAAAGAGCACGGGTTTGGGAGTCAAAAGTCGTGGGTTCTAAACTCAGCTCTGCTGCTTATCAGCTGTGTGACTTTGGGCAAGTCGCTTACCCTCTCTGTGCCTCATTTATCTCATCTGTAAAATGAGGATTAAGACTGTGAGCCCAACGTGAGACAACCTGATGGCCTTGTATTTATCCCAGCGCTTAGAACACTGCCTGGCACTTAGTAAGTGCTTAACAATCACCATCGTTATCATCATTACATTATAACAATAAACAGACATATTTCCTGCCCACAAAGAGCTTTGTACAGTGCTCTGCACAGAAGCACTCAATCAATATGATTGATATTATCAATCAGTATTTTCAATCAATCCTTTTTAATGGTATTTGCTACCTATGACTACTACTAATAATAATGATGATTATGGGTATTGTTAAGCACTTACTATGTGCTAGGCACTGTACTAAACGCTGGGGCAGTTGCAAACTAACTGGATTGGACACAGTCTCTGTCCAGTAGAGAGCTCACAGTCTTAATCGCCTTCTTACAGATGAGGCAACTGAGGCGAAGAGAAGTTAACTGACTTGCACAGGGTTACACACAGTAGACAAGTGGCAGAGTCAGGATTACAACCCAGATCTTCTGAGTCCCAGGCCCATGCTCCTTCCACTAGGTCACACTCCTCCTCAAACATTTTCAATCAATCAATCATTCAATGATATTTATTGTTTTACTGTGTGCAGAGCACTGTACTAAGCATTTGGGAAAAAACAACAACAGAGTTGGTAGACACAATCACTAGCCTCAAGAATCTTACAGGCAAGAGGGATTTTTCTGGTATTCCTGTCCAGGTTTGGGGTCTTCAAAGAATCACCACAATCTATCTTGTCATGCATATAAGCACAAGGACTGACCAAGGACAATACACATTGACATAGTCATTCACAAAGCCAACTCCATTGGAGACCACTCACAAGGGCCTCCGCCACTTGTCAGCTGTGTGACTTTGAGCAGTCACTTAACTTCTTTGTATCTCAGTTCCATCACCTGTAAAATGGGGGTTAAGATTGTGAGCCCCATGTGGAACAACCTGATAACCTTGTGTCTACCGTAGCGTTTAGAACAGTGCTTGGCACATAGTAAGCGCTTAACAAATACCATAATCATCACATGGTAAGCACTTAACAAATACAGTTAATAATAACAATTATTACTATTATTACAATCTAGAGGGGAATCCACTTCTGTCTGTCCCCTTACCTTGTTGGGGGTTGTTCTGCCCCTCTAGACTGTAAGCTCACTGTGGGCAAGAGAATGTTTCTGGTTTATTGGATTCTCCCAAGCTTTTAGTACAGTGCTTTGCACACAGTAAGAGCTCAATACCATCGATTGACTGATTCACTAATGGTGAGGTTTCTTGTTCTCATTCCATGACAAAGATACAAGCAGCCACCTGATGTCCACAAGTGTTAATTAACTCCAGGATCATTCATTCATTCAATCATATTTATTGAGCGCCTACTGTGTTCAGAGCACTGTACTAAGCGCTTGGGGAAGGACACTACAGCAATAAAGGGTGACAATCCCTGCCTACAACGAGCTAACTGTCTATAGAGTCGCATGTCCTTTAAACTCATCAACCATAACCTGCATTCAGGCAGCTGTGAAATGTATCCTCACAGGTTGTAGATTCATATTTACTCGATTACTTAGTTTTAGCCCCAAATTTGTAAATTATTTTATGCCTGTCTCCTCCATTAGACTGAAAGCTCCCTGTTGGGCGGGAATGTGTCACTTGTTTATTTTGCACTTCTATGCACACAGTACAGTGGACCACACTCAGTACACTCCCGAGGAATGCTGCTGCTGCTACTGTTACTCATGAATAAATGACCATCTTCCTTTTCATTATAGATTGCCTGGCGCTAAATGAACTGAACTGTTGGAGGGATTTCTCCTGCAATAGAGTTTCTACTAATCACTGTGACATTTATTAAACACTCACTCTGTGCGCAACACTGTGCCAAAAGCTGGGGAAGATATAAGACAATAACGTCGGACACAGTTCCTGTTCCAACTGGGGCTCTGAGTCTAAAGGGGAGGGAGAACAGGTACTGAAATCTCCACTTTGCAGGTGAGCAACTGAGGCACAGAGAAGAGAAGTGACTTGCCCAAGGTCACACAGTAGACATGTGGTGGAGAGGGGATTAGACACAGTTCCTTCTGAATTCCAGGCCCGTGCCCAACCCACTAAGCCAAGCTATTTTGGATTGTACTTTCCGAAGAGTTAGAACAGTGCTCTACACACAGTACGTCTTCAATAAATACCACTGATTAGTGACCTTGGGCAAGTCACTAACTTCTCTGTGACTCAGTTCCCCCATCCATAAAATAAGGGTTAAGGCTGAAAACCCCACGTGGGACAGGGACTGTGTACGACTTGACTAGCTTTGATCTATCTCGGCATTTAGTATCATGCCTGGCACCTCAGTCAATTATCGAGCCATTACTGTGTACAGAGAACTGCACAAACAGCTTGGGAGAGAAGAACGTAGCAATATAAGAACTGGTAAACACATTCCCTGCCCAGTCTAGGGGCAGGCAGGCCTCTAACGATGATCATTAAAAAAAACCTCAAACAAAAAATGAGAGTGAGGATCTTAACCCCCATTTACCAGGCACAAAGATGCTAGGTGACTTGCCCAAGGTCACGCAGCGGGCCAGTGACAGTGGCAGAGCCGGGACTCCTGGATCCCAGACCCAAGTTCTTTTCCATGAGGCATGTTAGGAGTTAATCAATCAGTGGTATTAATTGAGGGCTTACTGCGGGCAGAGCCCTATGCTATGTGATGGAGATTGGGACAGAATCACCTAGCTCAGGACAACTGTCCTAGTTTAGCTGTCCAACTAATCCAAGTGCGAGGCCTAGGTATGAATGAATTTATTTATTCATGAGTATTATGAATATGAATAAACAAATGTATTTATTTATACTAATGACTATCTCTTCCTCTAGCTCGCTGTGGGCTGGAAATCTGTGTATCAACTGAATTATGTTGTTATATCATACTCTCCCAAGTGATCAGTCCAGTGCTCCGCACACAGTAAGCGCTCAATTAATACGATTGAATGAATGAAAGAATTCTCTGCTCACAGTAAGCGCTCAATGAATATCATGGATCGGTTGACCCTAGGAGGGGTCCGTAAGGGAAACAGGAGATTACCTTTTCCAGAGAGTGCCGATCCTCCGGTTACTGTGGATCATCAGGAAGGGGCTCATGGCCGAGAAGGTGAAAGCCAACAGTATGTGGCTACTCAACGACAGGTAGGAATTCTTTCTATGTTCAGTAAGACGCTCAGCATGATTGAATGTGGCCCGTAGAGGATGACATAGGGGGGGACCATGGCCACGACCCGCTTGGCATCCCTGACCTCGGGTATCAACCCGTGGGCCGTCCAGGCGCGCGAAGGTGCCGGACACGCCGGTGGCACCTGTGCACGACGAACACGATGTAGCTGCTGGCCACGCTCACGAGCCCCACGAAGATCTGGTCACGGAGGGAGAACGTGATGGCGACGAGCTGGGCGGTTTCCACGCTGTTGCTGACTTTATTGCAATATTTGAGGTCCAGCATGAGTCGAACGCTGCTGCTGTTTGGGGGACCTCTCATGGCCATCACTGTATCGAAATCTACCATCGTAGCGAAGCCCCAGAACAGACGACAGGAGGGAAGTACGCACCCGGGTAACCTGGCTTTGATCCGGGCGCACCGGGGGGTTCCGGGCGGCCTGGAAGACGCTCAGGAGGCAGGTGCCGCAATGGACAGGCCCCGGGCCACCCGGTACAGATACAAGAAGATTGTACATCCTAGGTCGCCCAGAAAATTCCTCCGCCCCTGCGCCGACAGGGTCTCTGGGACCCCGTTAGTCAGGAGCGTGATGGCGTTGGCTAGCATCAACTGGGCGAGGATGAGGTCGTGGGGGCTGAGTTTAGGACTAATGGAGAACACACGGGTATAGAACACGAAGAGGGATCCATTCACCGAGAGGCCGGCGATGAGCTGGAGGAGATTGGCGATCCCGAAAGCCATTTCGGTGGCATTCATGCTCTGGAGCTTCCGGCTGGGATCAGTTGGTTCTTTCCGTAGGGCGATCCGGGCAGGAGAAGAGAGATGGAGGGAAGCAGAGAAGTAGAGACCCAAGAAGAGAGAGAGAAAGCAGTGCACTTTCCCAAGAGTATGTCTCTGTGCCCTTATAGGACGCATCATAGTGCTCTGAACAGACTAGACTGTGAGCCCGTCTTCTAGACTGTGAGCCCGTTGTTGGGTAGGGACCGTCTCTATAGGTTGCCAACTTGTACTTCCCAAGCGCTTAGAGTGCTTTGCATACAGTAAGCGCTCAATAAATACGATTGAATGAATAAATGAATGAATTAAGAAGCACTCAATAAATACCGATGATTGAGAAACAGAGTGGCCTAGTGGATAGAGCACGGGTCTGGAAGTCAGAAGGACCTGGGTTCTAATCCCGGATATGCCGCTCGTCTGTTGAGTGATTTAATAGAACCCAGCCAGCACACCCTGCTCCTCTAGTGCGAAGCTACTCACCGTAACTCGATCTTATCTCTGTCGCCACCAACCTCTCGCCCACGACCTGCCTCTGGTACTGAACTGGCCCTCCCTCCTCATATCTGACAGGTAATGGCTCTCCCTGCTTTCAAAGCTTTATTGAAGGCGCATCTCCTCCTGAAGGCCTTCCCTGACTAAGCCCTCCTTTCCTCTTCTCCTGCTCCCTCAGAGTCACCTTGACTTGCTCCCATTATTCAAAATACAATTGACTGAATGAGTGAATGAAACCGCCCTCCCAGCCCCGCAGTACTTATGTCCATATCCTCTAGACTGTAAACCCACTGTAGTCAGGGATTGTCTCTATTTGTTGCTGAGTTGTACTTCCCAAGTGCTTAGTACAATGCTATGCACACAGTAAGTGCTCAACAAATACGACTGAATGAATGAATAGGTCATTTATTTATATTAATGTCTATCTCCCCCTCTAGACTGTGTGCTCTTTGTGGGCAGGGAATGTGTCTTTTGTACTCTCCCAATCGCTTAGTACAGTGCTCTGCACACAGTAAGCGCTCAATAAGTACAACTGACCGACTAACCGACTGATTATCCCGGAGACACAGCCTGAGGAAGAGGAAGGGGAGATCCTTGAGGCACAAACAAAGGTGTGAAGCACTATTCTAAGTACTGGGGTAGATACAGAGAATGGCCATGGCCTAGGTGAAAGATCACGGGCCTGGGAGTCAGAGCACCTGCGTTTGGTACAGTGCTTGACCCATAGTAAGCTCTTAACAAACACCAGAGTTATTATTATTCGGGTTAATCGGGTCAGACACAGTCTCTTTCCTACGTGGGGCTCATGGTGAAAGAGGATGAGCAGATATTTAAACCCCCTTTTACAGATAAAGAAACTGAGGCACGGTAAAGCTAAAGTGATTTGACTAAGCTCCTATGAAATTAATCAATGAATCAGTGGTATTTATTGAGCACGTATGATGTACAAAACTGTACCAAGCACTTCAGAGAGATCAATATAACAGAGTTGGTAGACGTGTTCCCTGTTCAGAAGCACCTTACAGACATTAATCAATCAATCAATGGCATTTATTGAGCGTTTACTGTGTGCAGAGTACAGTACTGAGTCCTTCAGAGACTACAGTATAGGAGATCTGGTTGACACTCTCCCTGCTCACGAGGGGCTTATAGTCTAGAGGAGGGGACAGAAAATAACCAGGAAACAATCAACCGATGGAATTCATTGAGGACTTACTGTATGCTGAGCAGTGTACTAAGCCCTTCAGAGAGCAATTCAGTTGGTACAATGTATTTACTGAGGGCTTACCATATGCAGAGTACTGTACTAAGCCCTTGGAAGAGTACACCATAACAGTGTAACAATATCACAGACACAATATAACAGAGAATCCAATACAACAGAGTTTTCAGATACACTCCCTGCCAATAAGGGTTTTACAGACAAAAGGGGGGAAACAGAGCACAGTAATAAGCGCTGAGAAGCAGTATAGCCTAGTGGATAGAGAACCTGCCTGGAAGTCAGGAGGACCTACGCTCTAATTCCGTCTTCACCGCTTGTCTGCTGTGTGAATTTGGGAAAGTCATTTCACCTCTCTGGGCCTCAGTTACCTTATCTGTATGGGGACTAAGGTTGTAAGCTCCCAAAAAGACATGGACTATGTCCAGCCTGATCAGCTGGTATCTACCCCAGAGCTTAGTATATTGTCTGGCACATAGCAATCACATAACAAATATCATTTAAAGAAAAAAATGAAAGACTGGAAATCCCTCTGGCAGCGGGTCAGCTCTAGCCTACCCACCCATCATTCGCGCTGGCTGGCAGGGCGGCTCTCAGACTCAGGTTCTGAGGCTGAGGTTATCAGCTGTTCATTTCGACTCTCGGCTCTTGGACCTTTCGACTCTTCGACTTTTCAACTCTCTTCCTCAGGGGGAGATTAGAGAGTGTCTAAATGGGTCATGGAGCATTAATCCGCTCTGACACTCTGACAGGTTCATCTCTGGAGGACCCCGGAAGGTCCCAACAACCTAAGCCAAGATGGCTCAGAACTCCCACCCATCTACCGTCAATTGCTAATGAGACCGTTCAGAGACCGTTCTGAGGAGGCAGAGACCGTTCTGAGGGGACAGAGACCACTCCGAGGAGACAGAGAACGCTCTGAGGAGACAGAGGCCACCCTGCGGAGACAGAGGCCACTCCTCGGAGACAGAGACCGCTCTGAGGAGTAGAGACCGCGCCGAGGAGATACAGACCACTCTGCAGAGACAGAAGCCACTCTGAGGAGACAGAGGACACTCTGAGGAAACACATCAATGGCGGCTCTGAGACAGAGGCCTTGTCTTGCAGAACCAAGGCGCCTCACGGCCCACCTCTGACTTGTTGCCTATCCTGTGTCTGACACTCTCACCCTACAGAGCCTGCATGGCCCCATCTCCCCTCCTCAAAAATCTCCAGTGGCTACCAATCAATCTGCGCATCAGGCAGAAAATCCATCACCTCGCCCCCTCCTACCTCACCTCCCTTCTCTCATTATACAGCCCACCCCGCACCCTCCGCTCCTCTGCCGCTAATCTCCTCACCGTACCTCGTTCTCGCCTGTCCCGCCATCGACCCCCGGCCCACGTCATCCCCCGGGCCTGGAATGCCTTCCCTCTGCCCATCCGCCAAGCTAGCTCTCTTCCTCCCTTCAAGGCCCTACTGAGAGCTCACCTCCTCCAGGAGGCCTTCCCAGACTGAGCCCCTTCCTTTCTCTCCCCCTTGCCCCCCCTCCATCCCCCCATCTTACCTCCTTCCCTTCCCCACAGCACCTGTATGTATGTATATATGTTTATACATATTTGTTACTCTATTTATTTATTCATTTATTTATTTTACTTGTACATATCTATTCTATTTATTTTATTTTGTTAATATGTTTGGTTTTATTCTCTGTCTCCCCCTTTTAGACTGTGAGCCCACTGTTGGGTAGGGACTGTCTCTATATGTTGCCAACTTGTACTTCCCAAGCGCTCAGTACAGTGCTCTGCACACAGTAAGCGCTCAATAAATACGATTGATGATGATGATGATGATGATGATCCTCTTGTTTCAGCGATGCAGCTTAGTCTAGTGGATAGAGCCTGGGCCTGGGAGTCAGAGGGACCTGGGTTTTAATCACGCCTCGGTCACTTGTTTGATGTAGGACTTTGGGCAAGTCACTTAACATCCCTGTGCCTCCGTTTCCTTACTTGTAAAATGGGGATTTAATTCATATTCCCATGTGGAATAGGGACTGTGTCCACCCTGAATACCTTGTAATTACCCCAGTTCATAGATCACTACTAAGCGCTTAACAAGTACCATAATTACTATCCCACAGTGCCCTTGATGGTAAAGGTCCCATGAGGTACTTGAGACCCCAAGCCTCGTCAGCCTTTCTATTCACAACCTACCCTGAGTTCAACTCACCTGGTTCACATCGTCTCTCTCTGTCTTAGACTTTCCAGGTTGAAGAATGAGTTCACCTTCATCTCTGGGCTCTTCACTTAAGCGCCATTTTCAGCTCCTTCTACAGGGTGGTTTAGTGGAAAAAGCACAGGCCTGGCGTCGAACGAATTGGGCTCCAATCCTAGTCCTGCCACTGGCCTTCTGGGAGAGCTTGGGTAACTCACTGTACCTCCCTCCATCTACGTTTCCTCACCTACAGAATGGAGCCAAGAAATCCGTTCACCCCCTTTCTTAGGCATCTTGGGTATCTCAGGGACTGGGTCAGTTGTGACGTTTTAAAAAATTATACTTTTTAATGCTTACTACGTGCCAAAGACTGTACTAAGTGCTGGGCTAGTGACAAGGTAATCGGGTCCTTACCTGGGGTTCACAGTCTAACTAGGAGGGAGCCCAGGTATTGAATTTGCATTTCACGTAGTCATTTGCATTTATTGAGCACTTACTGTGTGCAGAGCACCGTATTAAGTGCTGGGGTGAGTGCCATACAACAATAAACGGACATATTCCCTGCCCGCAATGAGCTTACAGTCTGGAAGGGGAGACAGACATTAATATAAATGAATAACTTTCACCGATGAGGGAACAGAGGCACAGAGAAGCGACGTTACTTGCACCCATGTAAAGTTCACTAAGAATGTTGTCTTCCTTAAGGACTGAGAACTACATAGGGGGTATTTCTTCAGCATGAGTTCTCTGGTGACAAACCATGGCTGAAGCTTAACCGAAAGCGTTTCCACGCCCGTTACGTCTGTGGACTTTCGCTCCGTTATGAATTTTCTTGTGCTTAATGAGGGTTGAACCTTGACTAACAGCCTTCCCACATTCAGTACATACATATGATTTATCTCCGGTCTGAATTCTCTGATGGTTCACAAGGCCCGAGCCTTGACTGAAGGCTTTTCCGTAGTCATTGCATTTATATGGTTTCTCCCTGGTGTGAATTTTCTGGTGTTTATTAAGTGTCGAGGAGTCACCCAAAGCTTTCCCACACCCACTGCATCTGTAAGGTTTCTCTCCGGTGTTAATCATCTGATACGTCGCAAGGACAGAGTGACCACTAAAGGCTTTCCCACATTGTCTGCACGGATATTGTCTCTTTCCCATGTGGATCATCTGATGTCTCGTCCGGGCCGAGTTCTGACTGAAAACTTTCCCACGTTCATTACATCCATAGGGCTTCTCTCCGGTATGAATCCTCTGATGGTTGACGAGCATCGAGCGATCGCTGAAGGCCTTTCCACATCGTCGCACTTGCAAGGTTTGGCCCTAATGTGAATCCTCTGGTGCTTGATGAGGACAGAGCTTTGACCGAAGGCCTTCTCGCACTCACCGCATCAGTACAGTTTCTCTCCAGTGTGGATCCGTTGATGCTTGACCAGGGTCAAGGAGTCCCGGAAGGCTTTTCTGCAGTCGCTGAATCGGTAGGCCGAGTGCTGGCTGAAGACTTTTCCGCATTTACTGCATCGGTAAGGGTTCACAGGTGTAAATCCTCTGGTGTGTCACGAGGTGTGTCACAAGGACCGAGTTTGTAGCTGAAGTCCTTCTCACACTGGTGACACTTGTAAGGTTTCTTTCTGGTATGGACTCTCTGGTGCTTAACGAGGGCAGAGTTCCGACTGAACGCTTTTCCATATTCCTTACAGTCGTGAGACCCCCTCTCCGGGGAGGACTTCTTACAGGGGTAAGAAGATCTCGAAACTGGCATCCTGTCCGGGAACTTTTCTTTGTCTCCCGCCGAGGGGCCTTGTTGAGTTGACCCCATCTTTCTGGCTTTTGCCCTTCAGCGGAAGTCCCGGGAATAGTCTGGGTGAGCTTCCTGGCGACTGCCCTATGGAAAGCTGCTTCTTTGACTCCTCCGACTTCCAGGGAATGGGCTCGCTGGTTTCGGTTGGGGTTTCACAACTTAGAACGAACAACAATGAAAAGGTCAGCCATTTCTTGGATTGCTTATACGGGTTACAGGAGTGAACGTGTTAGCTTGTCTATCAGACGAGTGGTGGAGCCGGGATTAGAACCGAAGTCCTCTGGCTCCTGTGTGTCCAATAGGCTACTGTAAGGCTAGCCTACTCACTGTACCTCGATCTCATCTATTTCGCCGCCAACCTCTGGCCCACGTCCTGCCCCCGACATGGAACGCCCTCCCTCCTCAAATCCGAAAAGCAATTCCTCTCCCTTCCCTTCAAAGCCTAATTGATGGCTCACCTCCTCCAAGAGGCCTTCTCTTACTAAGCCTCCCCTTTCCTCTTCTCCAACTCCCTTCTGCGTCATCCTGATTTGCTCCCTTTATTTGCCTCCTCTCCCTCAGCCCCACACCACTTATGTTCATATCTGTCATTTATTTATTGATACTGATGTCTGACTTCCCCCTAGATTTCCACCTCATTGAGGGAATGTGTTACTTTATTGCTATATTGTCCTCTCCCAAGCACTCAGTACAATATTTTGCACACAGAAATCGTTCAATACATATTATTGAATAAATGAATGAATTAGTGAATGAATGAATGAAAGACCACGCTGATTCTCTGTCGAAAGGAAAGCCCCAAGGTACTCGCCGGCCGAGGGTAAAGTGCTCACCCAGGGAGAGGAGGTTCCAATAGTTCTCAAGAGTCACGTCCCAGTACAGGCGGCGCTCGGCGGGACCCAAGCTCTCCCACTCCTTGAGGCTGAAGGTCACGGCCACGTCCTCGAACGTCAGCGACCCCTGAAAAGTCACAGGTTCTCCTCACATGGTTCCCATCCCTTTCCCCGTCGCCTCCCTCAGACAGGCAGGGAGTTGGGGAGCTGAGGTGGTGGTGCTGCGCCCAGCGCTTAGTACAATACCTGGCACATAGCTAAGCACTTAACAATACCATTATTATTATTAAGCGCTTAGTACAGTGCTCTGCACACAGTAAGCGCTCGATAAATACGATTGATGATGATGATTATTATTATTGTTATTATTATTATTATTATCAGGGTTGGTGGAGGGGTCAGGGAAGGAACTCGGTGAGGGAGGAAGGGAGTGAGGTGAAGTGAAGGAGAAAAACAAAGGAGGCAGTCATCATTGGTATTTGTCGAGCGCTTGCTATGTACGGAGCACTGTCCTAGGTACTAAGGAGAGCACGATACAACAGCTGGTTGACTCGTTCCCTTCCCACAACGAGCTTACAGTCTAGAGCCCTGGCACATAGTAAGTGCTTAAAAACCACTATTATTACTATTATTTATAATAATAGTGGTATTTGTTAAGCGCTTACTTTGCGCCACACACTGTAGTAAGCGCTGGGGTAGATAGAAGGTTGGACAAAGGTTGCCTCACTTGGGACTCACAGTCTTGATCCCCATTTTGCAGATGAGGGAACTGAGACACCGAGAAGTTAAGTGACTTAGCCAAGATAACACAGTAGACAAGAGAAACTTAGTAAAGTGCCTGTCACATAGTTAAGCGCTTAACAAATACCATAGCAAATACCTCTTTTAGAATGTGAGCCTGTTGTTAGGTAGGGATCGTCTCTATATGTTGCCTATTTGTACTTCCCAAGCGCTTAGTACAGTGCTCTGCACACAGTAAGCGCTCAATAAATATGATTGAATGAATGATGATAATTATTATTATTAATAATACAGAGAAAGGGCATTAGAACCCTGTTTCCCCGACTGTTTTTGTTTTTAAATTATATTTGATCAGTGCTTATTATATTCCAGGCACTATTCTAAGCCCTAATGTAGTTATAAGGTAATCAGGTAGGACATGGTCCCTGTCCCATCTGGAGTTCATAGTCATAATCCCTGTCCTTACAGATGAGCTAACTGAAACACGGAGAATTGAAGTGACTTGCCCAAAGTCACACAGCATACCAAGGGTGGCCCTGGGATTAGAACCCAGGTCCTCTGAATTCCAGGCCCGTGCTTTATAATAATATTAATAATAATAATAATGGTATTTGTTAAGCGCTTACCATGTGCCAAAATTGTTCTAAGCGCGGAGTAGATAAAAGATCATCAGGTTGTCCCGTGTGGGGCTCACATTCTTCATCTCCATTTTACAGATGAGGGAAGTGCGGCACAGAGAAGTGAAGTGGCTTGCCCAAGGTCACACAGCAGACAGGTGGTGGAGACGGGATTAGAACCCACATCCTCTGACTCCAAATCCCGGGATCTTTCCACTAAGCCACGCTTCTTCTCTATCCACTAGACCCCTCCGCTTGTCTGTTTCAATGGACAGGTTGTTTATAATCCCTGCCAATCCGAATCGAGACTGACACTCTACTTAAAGGAAGAATGATCTCAACTGTTGTCCTATGATCAGTCAGTCAATGGCTAGCAGGCTTGTCCATCATGTGGATAAGGGGGAGAGACCTAAAAGTTTCTGGGTCAGGAAAGAGAAGTTGTTCTTGGAGGACTTTGAAGATGAATTTGGTCATCTGGTGGATCTGTGGGAGAAGGGAGTTCTAAATAGGAGGATTGAATGGGTAATACTAAAATCAGCGTGGTCTAGTGGATACAATATGGGCCTGAGCGGTCGAAGACCTGGGTTCTGACCCCAGCTCTGCCACTTGTCTGCTGTGGGACCTTGCACAGCTCGCTCAATCTCTCTGGGCCATAGAAGGACTAATTTAATTGTTCTGTACAGTGGGACTAATTAAAGTCTGAATACCCCATTCCATACCTCAGGACTTCTTATCGTAGGGTTCCCAGAGCCCTGAACGCTAGAAAAGCAAAGGACCTGATCCTCATCCCCTCAAACAAATCTTGACACTTATTGCCATCATCCCCATCTCCCAGTCTTTCACCTCCGACCCAAGCTAATCGCACAGCACTTCGACCTGTTCTAGCCTAGCGGGAGACTGGAAGGAAGTTGATCTTCATTCTAGTGGATTTCCATTCCCCCTCACCTGAGAGTCATAAATCTCTCTTTCGGTTTCCATATCCCTGATCCCCATTTCTATAGCTAAGGTCGCTGAGCGAAAGGAGAAGGAGGAGATCTGTGAATTACAAAGCTTGGTACCCAGTGAGGTCACGGGGGAATAACGGGAGGATTCAGAAGTCAGTTCGATGATTCCCCCGTGTTTCCTCGCAGCCCGTGCCGTGAGGAAAGTTCTTCCTGTTCTGCTCTTCTTCTTGGGACCACAAGTGAGGAGGCAAAAAGGCCCTTTCTGCCCACTTGTCTTGAGAACCCAGGGCCCAGTGAGAGCTTTTCAGATTCAAGGATGAAGGATTAGAACAGTGCTTGACACACGGTAGGCACTTAACAAATGCCATCATTATTATTATTAAACAGACGTCGCACTATAAGAGGTGCCAAGACCGAATCACGACAATCACCTGTCAATCTCAATACTCTTTCTGACAGTAGCAACAGGCTGCTTAGAAGGAGCGTGTGATAATCAATTTCTTAACTGATATCGCAATGAATCAATCAATCTCAATGATATGTATTGAGACATTACTCTGGGCAGAGCGGTGTACTAAGCGCTTGGGAGAGTGCAATACAGTAGGAGCCCACAAGGAGCTTACAGTCTAGGGAGGGAGATGGGCATTATTAAAAAGTAAATGAATTATGGATACGGACATAAGTGCTGTGGGGCTGAGGCAGGGGTGAATAAGTGGATCAAATCTAAGTGCAAGGGAGTGGGAAAAAAAGATATGAGGGCTTAGTTGGGAGGGGGTCCCTTGGATGAGAGGTGCCTTCAAAAGGCTTTGAACGTGGGGAGAGCGTTCGTCTGTGGGCTATGAAGAGGGAGGGTGTTCCACGCCAGAGGCAGGATGCGGGCGACAGCTCAGCAGTGAGCTAGACTAGACTGAAATATCAAAGAACAATTCCCATCCACCCCATCAGCCAGGTTAGCACTCGTATGTTCATCTGTATAGCGCATTTCTTATTCATTCCTACTTTTCAGATGGGTTTTATGTATGCTTTGACTCCTGTTCCTGTGATGCAAATTCAGGTTATCTGCCTCTCTCACTAGGTTATGAACCTTCAGGTATAGGGGTGACTTCTGTTGCACCTAGATTCCTCCCAGTGTCCAGGTACAGTGCCCTGCACTCAGTAAACCCTCCGTACCTCAGTTATCCCATCTGTGAAATGGGGATTAAGACTGAAAGCCTCATGTGGGGCAGGGAATGTGTTCAGCTTGATTAGCTTATATTTACTCCAGTGCTTAGTACATATGGTGCTTAACACATACCATTAAAATGATAAATATAAATAACGTTGATGGTGGTGATGAAAAGTATCTATATAATTTACCTAGCCATCACCCATTTTCTCCTGGGAAGCCCAGCAATTTGTCCAAGTGTCACTGGATTTATTACTAATTATTATTATTATTATATTTGTGAAGTGCTAACTATGAGTCGAGAACTATACTAAACGGTGGGGTAGATACACGTTCATCAGGTTGGACGTAGTTCCTGTTCTTCATGGGGCCCACAGTCTTAATCCCCATTTTATAGATGAGCTCACTGAGGCACAGGGGTAGTGATTTGTTCAAGGTAGCCCAGCTGACAGAATTTTCTGTAATTTTATTTATTTGTATTGATAGATGCCTCCCCCACTCCAGACATTAAGTTCACTGTGGGCAGGGAATGTGACATTATTGTTGTACTTTCCCAAGCGTTCAGTACAGTGCTCTGCACACAATAAGCGCTCAGTAAATACAACTGAATGAATGGATGTCAGGATTAGAATCCCGATCCTCAAACTCTCAGGCCCGGGCTCTTACCACAGGCCACAATGCTTTACATTCAAATGCTATTTGTTGATTAACCTGTTTTTGACACATTCCACACTCAATTACGGAAGTTACATTCCCTGGGTAGTTGGGGGAAACCATATCCAATGAGGAAAAATGGATCTGTGTAGCATTTGAGTTGTTATGATAAACAGTGCAGGCAAGTTCCTAAACTCCCTCTGGCAATGGTTAGGAAATGCTAGACTGTAAACCCATTGGGGGCAAGAAATGTGTCCGTTTTCTTGTTTTATTGTAATCTCTCAAACACTTAGTACACTGCGCTGCATGCAGTAAGCGCTCCGTAAATATGAGTAATTGATTGACGCCCCTGATCAACTGATTTGGCAGGGATCACGTTTGTGTTTTGCTAGCTACAAACGAGACCGTTCAACCGTGCCAATATATCCCATTTTTCTTTCAGGGCGCTGATACGACGGCAATGAGCAATTGCACTGCTGTGAGGGAATTCCTCCTGCTGGGATTCTCGGAGGTCCGGGAGCTGCAGCTGGTCCAGGCCTCGCTGTTCCTCCTGGCCTACCTGGAGGTCCTAACGGGAAATCTCCTCATCGTCGTCATCACCGCCCTCGACCGGCGCCTCTACACCCCCATGTATTTCTTCCTCAGGAACCTGTCCGTCCTCGACTTCTGCTTCATCTCCGTCACCTTCCCCAACACCGTTATAAACTCTCTGACCAGTAACAGATCTATCTCGTTCGTAGGCTGTGTCCTCCAAGTGTTTTTCCTTGTGTCTTTGGCATCTGCCGAGCTGGCCTCCTCATGGCGATGTCCTACGACCGCTACGAGGTCATCATGAGCAGAGGGGACATTGGGAAGACGGTGGCTGCTTCTTGATTTAGTGGAGGCCTCTCCGGCCTCATGCACACAGCAGCCACCTTCTCCGGGCCCTTCTGCGGGTCCGACGTGAACCTCCAGTTCTTCTGCGACGCCTCCCAGCTCCTGGTTCTCTCTGACCCCAGAGTGATCATCCGAGAAGTCGGAGTCATAATCTCCGTTGTCAGCCTCGCCTGCCTCTGTTTGGCCTCCATGGTCGTCTCGTACGTGTATATCTTCCGAGCCGTGCTGAGGATGCCGGCCACTGAGGGCCGGGCCATAGCCTTCTCCACCTGCGTGGCCCACCTCGCCGTCGTGACTTTCTTTACCTCCACGGGTGGTTTCGCCTGCCTTAATCCAAAAGTTTCTCCCGTCCTTGACCTGCTTCGTTCGGTGTTCTATGCCGTGGTGCCTCCAGCCATGAACCCTCTAATCTACAGTCTGAGGAACAAGGACATGAAGTCTGCTTTGTGGAAAATTCTGGATGGAAAATTGTGAACCTAGAGGAAAATGTCCTATTATTTTTAAGTGATTCTCTTTTTCACCCTATCATTTTCTCGACCTGTAGTTTGTAAGATCGTTGTAGGCAGAGAACATAACTACAAACTCCGTTGCATTGTCTCCTCCAAAGTGCTTAGCCAAAATAATAATGATGGCATTTGTTAAGCGCTTACTATGTGCCAAGCAATGTTCTAAGCGCTGGGGTAAATAGAAGGTTATCAGGTTGTCACACATGGGGGCTTACAGTCTTCATATCCATTTGACAGATGAGGTAACTGAGGCCCAGAGAAGTGAAGTGACTTGTCCAAAGTCACACAGCTGACAAGTGGTCGAGCAGGGATTAAAACCCCCGACCTCTGACTCCCAAACCTTGCTCTTTCCACTAAGCCACTCTACAATAAGCGCACAGTAAATACCACTGATTGATTAATTCATTTAGCCTATAAGCCCTCTTTGGCAGGGAATGTGTCTTACCACTCTGTTGTATTTTACTCCCCCAAGTGATTAGTTCAGTGCTTTACACACAGTAAGAGCACAATAAATACAATTGATTGACTAATTCCTCTAGACTGTAAGCTCCTTGTGGGCAGGGGATGTGTCTTCCAACTCTGTGGTATTATATTCTCCCAAGCATTTAGTACAATGCTCTGCACACAGTAAGCGCTCAATAAATACAATTGATTGATTGATCAGCTTGAAACCTGTCCCAAATCGAAATTCCGCTATGCACTGCCTTATCTCAAGGTCAAGGACACGTTTTCGGTATTTGCAAAGCGCTCACTATATACCAAGCACTGTCCTAAGCCTACAGACCCTTAGGGATACAAACTAATCAGGTTGTACAAAGTCCCTGTCTGAAACAGGGCTCACAGTCGAAGTCAGACGGAGGAGGATTTAATCCCCATTATTCTCTGAGGCACATAGAAGAGAAGTAACTTGTCCAAGATCATATACTAGACTGATGGCAGAGCCAAGATTAGACCCCAGATCCTCTGACTCCCAGGCCTGTGTTCTTTCCACTAGGCCTAACTGTTTCTCCTTGTAAGGGTGCCCTTTGCCATTCAGCTCAACACCTTGTTCAGGTATTCATGCCAACACATAGTAGTCATTTTCTTGACAACCTGCTTGTTATCAACACGTTGTGTTTTATCAACCATTGTCTCTGTGATCTGCTGACTCTACTGTAATCTCCCAGGTGCTTAGTAAAGTGCTTTGCAACGGGTAAGTGCTCAATAACCACCATTGATTGAAAGTTTAATAATTACAGCGCTTACTATGTGCAGAGAACTGTACTAAGCGCTTGGGAAGTACAAATTGGCAACATATAGAGACAGTCCCTACCCAACAGTGGGCTCACAGTCTAAAAGGGGGAGACAGAGAACAAAACCAAACGTACTAACAAAATAAAATATACAGAATAGATATGTACAAATAAAATAAATAAGTAAATAGAGTAATAAATATGTACAACCATATATACACATATACAGGTGCTGTGGGAAAGGGAAGGAGGTAAGATGGGGGGGATGGAGAGGGGGACGAGGGGGAGAGGAAGGAAGGGACTCAGTCTGGGAAGGCCTCCTGGAAGAGGTGAGCTCTCATCAGGACCTTGAAGGGAGGAAGAGAGCTAGCTTGGCGGATGGGCAGAGGGAGGGCATTCCAGGCCCGGGGGATGACGTGGGCCGGGGGTCGATGGCGGGACAGGCGAGAGCGAGGTACGGTGAGGAGATTAGCGGCGGAGGAGCGGAGGAAGCGGGCTGGGCTGTAGAAGGAGAGAAGGGAGGTGAGGTAGGAGGGGGCGAGGTGATGGAGAGCCTTGAAGCCCAGGGTGAGGAGTTTCTGCCTGATGCACAGATTGATTGGTAGCCACTGGGGATTTTTGAGGAGGGGAGTAATATGCCCAGAGCGTTTCTGGACAAAGATAATCCGGGCAGCAGCATGAAGTATGGATTGAAGTGGAGAGAGACAAGAGGATGGCACGAGGAGACACGAGCAATAATGATAATTTACAGATAGATTAATTACCATGTTTAGGAATCATGTCTAATTACTGTATACTCTGAAAAGGTTAGTACAGTGTTCTGCACTGCAACCACTAAAAAAGAGCATTGCTTGAGGGAACTGTAAGCCCTTTGAGGGCCAAAGTTTCCTCTATGTTTTGTAGCGTATTTTCCCAAGCACTTAGTACCGTATTCTGCACTGAGGAAGAATTTAATAAATCCCACTGATTCATTTGTTGATTAAACAGCTGAGCTTGCAATCGAAGGTACGTACATATACAAGTGTTCAGTATGGGTATAAACAGATATGTAACAGCAAGAGGTGAATATGGAGAAATATGATGCCTATAAATAAATAAAGAATAAAGGTGGCTATTCGGTTGATCCTATTTAGAGAGTTGGGAATTAAAAATCAAACCTTTTCTGCACCTCCCTGCACTACTGAGCCATCTCCCTCATCCCATCACTGCAAATACATAATGTACAACAACTGTCACCGCTTGGTATTGTGTACGGTGGTATCATGTCCGTGTTCCTCAGGCTGTAGAGGAGGGGATTCAAGGCGAGGAACACCTTGGTGAAGAACACGGACACCAGGGTCGGGGGGCGGGGAGTCCAAGAGCGGTTTGAGGTGGGTGACGTTCACAGCTGAGACAAAAAAAGCCACTTGGTATTGGTATCGAACAGTACTAGGCACTTATTAATCGCTTAACAAATACCATACTTATTAGGTATTACCATTATGATTATTGACAGCTAGGGTAGATACAAGATAATCTGGTCACACTCACCTCTTCCACGAGGGTTTCACAGTCTAAGTAGGAGGGAGAACAGATCCTGAATCTCCATTTGGCAGGTGAGAAAGTTGAGTCATAGTGAGTGAGAACCTAGGAGTCCAGAGACCTGAGTTCTAATCCTGGCTCCACCCCGTGCATGTTATGTGACTTGGGCAAGTCACTTAACATATCAGTACTTCGGTTTCCTCATCTGTAAAATCCCTGTTTTCCCTTCCCCTTACCTTGTGAGCCCCATGAGGAACAGGGACAGTGTCCGACCTGGTTATCTTTTATATACTCTTGCGTTTAATATGGAATATTATATTATTCACTCCCATGCGCTTAGTACAGTGTTCTGCACACAGTAAATTCTTGATAAATACCACTGACTGAGGTATTGTGAGTCCCCCATTAAAGTATCCAGGGCAGAGACCACGTGTGTTATGGAAGGAGCAACCGAAAAGGTCTCGCTGAGTTGGGGCAGACACTATTTCAGGTGAAACAGAGGATCCCTTTATCCCTTGGAAGAAAATGTCCCCCCTACTATCTTCCCCAGGGTTGCCTTCATGTCCCTGTTCCTCAGGCTGTATAAGAGGCGGTTCGGGGTGTGGGGCACCACGGTGTAGAATACGAACACCAGAAGGTCCAGGGTTGAGTGGGAGCCCAAGAGCGGCTTGAGGTGGGCGACGATTACAGTTGAGATAGAAAGAGTCACCACGACGAGGTGAGGCAGGCAGGTAGAGAAGGCTTTGGCCCGGCCCTCGGCGGATGGCATCTTCAGCACGGCCGAGATGATGTGCACGTAAGAGGAAGGGAGGAAGGAAAAGGAAAAGGAGAAGGAGAAGGAAGAGGAGGAGGAGAAGGAGAAGAAGGAAGAGCACGAGGTGAAGGAGCAGGAGGAGGAGGAGGAGGAAGAAAAAGAGAAAGAAAAGAAAGAAAGAAGAGGAGGAAGAAAAGGAGAAGAAGCAAGAAGAGGAGGAGGGGGAAAGGAAGAGGTCGAGATAAAAGATCAGGAGGAAGACGAGAAGGAGGAAGAAGATAGAGGAGGAGAAGGAGGAGAAGAAAGGACAACAAGGTGGAGGAGGAAGAGGAGAAGCAAGATAATGAGGGGAGGAGCAGCGGAAGAGGAAGAGAGGAGAAGGAGGAGAAGGGAGAGGATGAGGTGAAGTAGGAGGAGGTCGAGAAGGGGAAGGAGAAGGAGGAGGAAGAGAAGAAGGAAGAACAATGAGGTGGAGGAGGAGGAGGAGGAGGAGGATCAGACTGGAGGAGATCGCGGGGATGAGGGAGTTGAGGAGGAAAGAGGCAGCCAGCAACGTTCGATTCCTTCCAGACTCTAAGGGGAATTTGGTTCAGGGTCTAACTGCTTAGTGAGTGGGCTACATAGAAGGCAAATAGCAGCTGGATCCTGCGGCTGAAACTGCTGCACTTCCCTCCTGAAGCTCTGAATCTTCTCCATCTGCCAAAGAATCCTGAAAATTTCCATTTCAGCCTCAGGAACTCTGGATAAGGACTGGACAGGTTTGAAGTAGCACTGCAGTATTATTGTACGGATCGCTTAGAATACTGCTCTGCACACAACGAGCGCTCCATAAATCCTATTGATTGATTGATTGATGGGAGTTAGTTCTAGGTTTCAGATTGGGCTTTCATGGTTCTGTTACACTGTATATGTTTACGGCATATCTGGAAGACTGGATCCATGACAGAACCACCTCCCTTCTACTCCCCAAAATCAGGGCAGTGGAGCCCACACTTACCCGTCGTCCTAGGGTCACTGGGACAGGGGTTGGTCCAAGAACACCCTGACTCCGTGGATGGGATGGGGCATCCCACAGTGGAAGGTCCCAGCTTGGGAAAAATCAGCAGAACCCTGTGACTCTCACTACGCTTGGGGAAAGCAGAAGTCCACCCGCTCCCATTTGGCTCCAGCAGAATAACAGTTTTAGGGAATCTCTTCTTAGCGAGGGTGGTAATTGACATACTTAGCGAGGCAGCGGCATATGTTTCTTGAACGGTTGTGGATGCTGTCTTGTCCTGGAGGATTCCTCGTTGTGATACCGATTAATAATAATGATAATAATAATAATAATGATAATAATTGTGGAATCTGTTGAGCACTTACTGTGTGCCAAGCGCAATACAATCAGATCAGATTCAGTCCCTGTCTCACTTAGGGTTCACAGCCTAAAAGGGAAGGAAGATCGGCATTTCTTCCTCATTCGACAGCTAAGGAAACTGAGACTCATTCATTCGTTCATTCATTCACTTGTAGATAAACAGCATGGCTTAGTGGAAAGAGCACGGGCTTGGGTGTCAGAGGTCATGAGTTCTAATATCTGATCCACCACTTGTCAGCTGTATGACTGTGGACAATTCACTTAACTTCTCTGTGCCTCCGTTCCCCCATCTGGATAATGGAGATTATGGCTGTGAGCCTCACATGGGACAACCTGATAACTTTGTATCCAGCGCTTAGACCAGTGCTTGGCACATAGTAAGCCCTTTACAAATACCATTGTTATCATTATTATTTATGGAGAGTTTATTATGTGCAGAGAATTGTACTAAGCACTTGGGAGTATACTTGGGAGTATACTGTATACTGTGTACTGTGAGCCCCTGTGAGCCCCTTTTAGACTGTGAGCCCACTGTTGGGTAGGGACTGTCTCTATATGTTGCCAACTTGTACTTCCCAAGCGCTTAGTACAGTGCTCTGCACACAGTAAGCTCTCAATAAATACGATTGATTGATTGCATAAAAATAGACACATTCTCTGTCCCCAATGAGCGACTTGTCTAAGGTTACACAGTAGACAGACGCTGCTTCTCAGACTCCCAGACCCCCCAGTCTCCCTCGGAGAAACTCCCAATTGATTCACCGGGAGTGTGGGCCATTGCTGCGCAGGACCCAGTTTGGGGGAGCCTGCCTTCTCCTAGCACCACGAATGGGTCTCCTGCTCAAGGCCTCAAGGGGTAGCAGCTGCTTTTTCTGAGGAGAAATATTTGCGGGGTTTTTTCCCGAACAGTCTAAGAGGGTATCGTAATGCTTTTAAGCCTTTATTTTTCCCAGAGATCTCCAGCAGGCCCCTCTCACGGACAGAAGAAGGCCCAATCTCAGCCTTGGGACCGAGGAGGTAAGTTTCGATGCAGGAGGGAAGGAGAGGGCAAAATGTCGAAGACTGAACTCCTTGTCTTCCCTCCCAAACCTTGCCCTCTCCCTGACTTTCCCATCTCTGTTGACGGCACTACCATCCTTCCCGTCTCACAAGCCCGCAACCTTGGTGTCATCCTCGAATCTGCTCTCTCATTCACCCCTCACATACAAGCCGTGACCAAAACCTGCCGGTCTCAGCTCCACAACATTGCCAAGATCTGCCCTTTCCTCTCCATCCCAACCGCTACCCTGCTCAGTTACTTCATCTTTCCTCTCCATCCCAACCGCTACCCTGTTCATTCAAGCTCTCATCCTATCCCGTCTGGACTACTGCATCAGCCTTCTCTCTGATCTCCCATCCTCGTGTCTCTCTCCACTTCAATCCATACTTCATGCTGCTGCCCGGATTATCTTTGTCCAGAAACGCTCTGGGCATATCACTCCCCTCCTCAAAAAGCTCCAGTGGCTACCAATCAATCTGCGCATCAGGAAGAAACTCCTCACCCTGGGCTTCAAGGCTCTC
Source organism: Tachyglossus aculeatus (assembly GCF_015852505.1). Classification (NCBI taxonomy): domain Eukaryota; kingdom Metazoa; phylum Chordata; class Mammalia; order Monotremata; family Tachyglossidae; genus Tachyglossus; species Tachyglossus aculeatus. The sequence continues at coordinate 1,173,533 of NW_024044853.1, read as the reverse complement.
CATCCCCTCGCCCCCTCCTACCTCACCTCCCTTCTCTCCTTCTACAGCCCAGTCCGCACCCTCCGCTCCTCCACTGCTGATCTCCTCACCGTACCTCACTCTTGCCTGTCCCGTCATCGACCCCCTGGCCCACGTCATCCCCCGGGCCTGGAATGCCCTCCCTCTGCCCATCCACCAAGCTAGCTCTCTTCCTCCCTTCAAGGCCCTGCTGAGAGCTCACCTCCTCCAGGAGGCCTTCCCAGACTGAGCCCCTTCCTTCCTCTCCCCATTGTCCCCCTCTCCATCCCCCCATCTTACCTCCTTCCCTTCCCCACAGCACCTGTATATATGTATATATGTTTGTACATATTTTTTACTCTATTTATTTATTTATTTTATTTGTACATATCTATTCTATATATTTTATTTTGTTAGTATGTTTGGTTTTGTTCTCTGTCTCCCCCTTTTAGACTGTGAGCCCACTGTTGGGTAGGGGCTGTCTCTATATGTTGCCAATTTGTACTTCCCAAGCGCTTAGTACAGTGCTCTGCACATAGTAAGCGCTCAATAAATACGATTGATGAAAAGGGGCAAAGTTTGGAGTGTGTGTGTGAGTGTCTGTGTTTGTGTGGTAGCTGAGAGTTCTGGGGATCAACCAGTTAACCAGTGTATTTACTGAGCGCTTACTGTTTGTTTCAGCAAAAACGTAGTGGAAAGAGCATGGGCTTGGGAATCAGAGGTCGTGGGTTCTAATCCCAGGTCCTCCACTTATCAGCTGTGTGATTCTGGACAAGTCACTTAACTTTTCTGTGCCTCAGTTACTTCATCTGTAAAATGGGGATGAAGACTGTGAGCCCCACGTGAGAAAACCTGATTATCTTGTATCTGCCTAAGCGCTTAGAACAGTGCTTGGCACATAGTAAACGCTTAACAAATAACCTCATTGCTATTATTATTATTATTATTATTATTATTATTATTATTATTATTATTATTATTATTAAATCGATGGTGAGAAGATCCTGCTGATGCGGAGGTAGATGGGCAAGCATTGCAGGTTCTTGAGGAGTGGGAAGACATAATAAAAATAATGATGATGATAATAATAATAATAATAATAACAACAATAATAATAATACTTGTTAAGTGCTTAATATGAGCCAAGCACTGTTCTAAGCTCTGGGGGAGATACAAGGTTACCAGGTTGTCCCACATGGGACTCACAGTCTTAATCCCTATGTTACAGATGGGATAACTGAGGCACAGAGAAGTTAAGTGACTTCCTCAAAGTCTCATATTTGACAGGTTACGGAGCTGGCATTAGAACCCACTACCTCTCACACACAAGCCTGGACTCTTTCCACTGAGCCACGCTGCTTAAGGTACTCAATCAACTCACCCACCCTTCCTCACCTCCCTGATCATTTATTCCAGCCCAGCCTGCACACTCTGCTCCTCTAGATTCAGCTTACTCACTGGGCCCCGATCTCGTCTATCTTGCAGCTGACCCTGTCCTCCCCCTAGCCTGGAACTATCTCCCTTCTTCTCCGTACAGGCCAGACCACCACTCTCTCCACATTCAAAGCATTATCAAGGTCCCATCTTCTCCGTGAGGCTTTCCCCAATTAAGTCCTCTTTTTTCCTTCTCCCTTTCCCTTCCGCATTGTCTGTTCACTTGAATCTGTGACTTGCACTTGAATCTGTGACCTTTGAACATTTGACATTAGCCCCATTCCCAACCCCGTTTACATGCTGTGTGACATTGGGCAAGCCGAGAAGCAGAAGCAGCATGGTTTAGTGGAAAGAACACGGGCTTGGGAGTCAGAGTTCGTGAGTTCTAATCCCAGCTTCCCCACTTGTCAGCTGTAAGACTTTGAGCAAATAACTCTGCCTCAGTTCCTCATCTGTAAAATGGGGATTAAGACTGTGAGCCCAATGTGGGACAACCTGATTATCTTGTCTCTAACCTAGTGCTTAGAACAGTGCTTGGTACATAGTAAGTGTTTAACAAATACCATCATCATCAAGTCACCTCACCTCTCTGTTCCTCAGTTCCTTCATCCGTGAAGTGGGGATTCAATCCCTGTTCTCCCTCCTACTTATACTGGGAGCCCCATGTAGGACCTCATGATCTTGTCTCATCATTAATAGTATTTATTGAACACTCAGTATGTGCAGAACACTGTATTTTGAACAGTGCTTGGCACATAGTAAGTGCTTCACAAATGCCACAGGTAATATTATTAGCTCCACCTGTTATATGGTTTCACTTTTCTGGACCTCGTGGCCTTGTGGAAAAAGCACTGAATGGAAGACAGAGGACCTGGGTTCCAATCCCATCCTGGCCACTTGTCTGCTGTGTGACCTTGGGCAAATCACTATACTCTTTGGTAAAATGGGGATTCTATACCTGTTCTCCCTATGAGTCCTGTGTTGGACAGAGACCGGATCTGACCTGATTATCAGCGTTTAGGATAGCGCTTGGCACAGAATTAGCGCTTATCAAATATGGTAATTATTATTAGGTGAAATAGTACTGTAGTAAAGCGGATAGAACAATACTGAAATCGAGTCAGAGGAGTTGGCAAGAGCAAGATGACACAGTTTCTTTCATTCATTTAATTATATTTATTCAGCACTCACTGTGCGCAGAGTACTATACTAGGCAATTGGGAGAGTTCAATACAACAATAAACAGACACATTCCCTGTCCACGACGAGTTTATAGTCCTCGAGGAAGGGGGAGACAGACATTAATATAAATAAATTACAGTTATGTACTTGTGTTGTGGGGCTGGAAGGGGGAAGAACAAAGGGAGCAAATCAGGGTGACATAGAAGGGGGTGGGAAAAGAAGTGGGGGATTAGTCAGGAAAGATCTCTTGGAGTAGTTGGGCCTTCGATAAGGCATTGAACGTGAGGGAGAGTCATTGTGTGCCAGATCTGAGGAGGGAGGGCGTTCCAGGCCAGAGGCAAGACGTGGACGAGGGGCTAGCGGCGAGATAGATGAGATGAAGGTATAGTGAGGTTTCCTACAGAGCTTAATTAGAGAAAGAGGAAGAAAATTTGAAGGTAGTAAAGACACACACTGATAAGATCATTAATATCTGTGACCTTTAAACTTTTGACATTCGCCCCCTCCTCAGCCTTACAGCAGTTATGTACATATCTATAAATTATATATTATGAATTATTTATATGACTGTACGTGTCCCCCTCTGGACGGTAAGCTCTTTGTGGGCAGGAAATCTGTCTACCAACTCCGTTGCACTGTACTCTCCCAAGCGCTTATTACAGTGCTCGGCACACAGAAAGTGCTCAATAAATGCCATTGGTGATGAAGACAGAGACCAGGCAATAGCAAACTTGACGAGCTTTGTGCAGCTAAGGAAAGGGTCGGAGTCAGGGAGACAGGAGCAAAGATTGGGGAAAATCATCCTGAGAAATATTTCAGCATCAATTAGTTGGTGAGAATTACTGAGAACCTAATGTGTGCAGAGGTCTGTATTTAGCTCTTGGGAGAGTGCAAGTGTCAAAATGCACCATCTCTGTCCAATCAATGAATCGATCAGTGGTATTTATCAGGAGCACTTATTGTGTGGAGAACATTGTGGTTAGAGTAAAACCTAGTTGGTAGACATGATCCCAACAATCAAGGAGCTTATAGTCTAGTGGGGAGAGATAGACATTAAAATAAATATTAGTAATCAATCAATCAATAGAATTTACTGAGTGCAGAGCACTGTATTATGCTCTTGGGAGAGTACAATACAGTAAAGTTGGTAATATTAGTAATGCGATTAAAATTAGTACAAGGGAGGGGTGAGCATTTTTAATGGCATTTTTTAAGCGCATACTATGTGTCAGGCACTGTAGTAGATATAAACTAATCAGGTTGGACAGAGTCCATGTCCCACAAGGGGTTCTCAACCTTAATCTCCATTTTACATATGAGGTAACTGAGGCACAGAGAAGTGAGCTGACTTGCCCAAGGTCACAGAGAAGATGAGTGGCAGAGTCAAAATTAGAACCCAGGTTCTTCTGACTCCCAGGCCAGGGATAATAATAATAATGATGGCATTTGTTAAGCGCTTACTATGTGGATCTATCCACTAGGCCATGCTGCTTCTCTAGTAGCAGCATTTGAAAGAATCCTTATTATAGTGACTGGCACATAGGAAACACTTGAATTCCATTAAAAAAAAAACAAAATAAAGGAGTGAGGAGCTAAAGATGTCAGTTAGGGAGGGAAGAAAGGTTGGGAACATGTGTAGGGAACATGTGTACTCAGAAGATGAGAAGATTGGTTACTGTCGAACAAAAATCTCAAGGACGCTGCGTTGTGTTTGAGTGGATATGTTAGAGATGACAAGCAGCGTGGCCTAATTCATTCATTCAGTGGTATTTATTAAGCGCTTCCTCTGTGCAGAGCACTGTACTAATGGCAAGATCTCGGGCTAGGGAGTCAGAGGACTAGGTTCTAACCCCATCCCTACAACCTGTCTGCTGTGTGACCTTGGGCAAGTCACTTCACTTCTCTGTGCCTCAGCTATCTCATATGTAAATTGGGGATTAGGACTGTGAGCCCCACGTGGGATAAGCCGATTAGTGGTATCCACCCCAGCGCTTAGACGATTGCTTGGCACAAAGTAAGCGCTTAACAAATAGCATCATAATAACAATTTACTACTGGTTCTTCTTCTAGCACTAGTCGGGAGAGGCGGTTGAGCGGCAGAGATTCCCCTGCTACTCAAGGTCAGCTCGGTTCTGAGTAAACCAGAGGTTCTTTTATACAGTACAGCATCTAATTTAATCGAAGTATAATACAGGATGAATACATCAGGACGGACAGGAACATCCCTTGGGATGGGGTTTTCTACCTCGTTCTCAAGGTGATTAAACCCCACCCAACCTCAGTAAATAAGTAGCTTCGTCTTGTTTTCAGCTATTCCTTTCAGAAGACCTAGAGAACAAAGTGAAGATATGTTGCGAACTGAATTGCCTTGGTAACCAGTGGCGATCAAGCAGGCCTACAGCTGAATTGGTTTGGAGAGAATGGGGCAAATGCAAGCTCTTGACCGTAATGAGAAGCAGCGTGGCTCAGTGGCAAGAGCACGGGCTTTGGAGCCAGAGGTCATGGGTTCGAATCTCCACTCCGTCACTTGTCAGCTGTGTGACTTTGGGCAAGTCACTTCACTTCTCAGTGCTTCAGTTCCGTCATCAATAAAATGGGGAGTAAGACTGTGAGCCCTCTGTGGGACAACCCTATCACTTTGTAACCTTCCCCAGCGCTTAGAACAGTGTTTTGCACACAGTAAGCGCTTAATGAATGCCATAATCATTATTATTATTATGCTTTCCCTTTACAAGTGGGGTGAAGATTGGGGGAACAGGTGGGAAATTAAGTGGAAGGATCCCAGGCCTGGAAGTCAGGAGGAACTAGATTCTAACTTCAGCCCTGTCACTTGTGTGTTGTGTGACCCTGGGCAAGTCGCTGCACTTCTCGGGGCCTCTGTTACTTCATCTGTCAAATGGGGATAGAAACTGGGAGCTCAAGGGACAGGGATTATGTCCAACCTGATTAGCTTATACTTACCTCAGCTCTTAGTACAGATCCTGGCACTTAGTGAGTGCTTTACAAATACCATTAAAAAATCCCCGCCTAAGGAATGCCTGGGAAAGCGGGTCTAGGGAGGGGAGGAAATTGAGGTAGAAAGGGGACGGGGTGGAGTTTAGGGGAGGTCCCTTCTGGATGATTTCAATTTCCATAACAAAGTAGTTGGTGAATGTGGGTAGGGGAAATTTTGATGTGTGAGATAATTGAAAGATAACTCTCCTTGTGGGCCAGAGATTGTATCTATTAATCAATTAATGCAATTTCTTGAGCACTTATTGTGTGCGGAGCATTGTAGTAAGAGCTTGGTAGAGTACAATAATCATAATAAATGGTGCGTATTGAGCGCCTACTGTGTACTAAGAGCTTGGTAGAGTATAATCATCATCAATGGTATTTATTGAGAGTTTATGCAGAGTACTGTAGAGAAGCAACGTGGCCTAGTGGAAAGAGCACGGGCTTTGGAGTAAGAGGTCATGGGTTCAAACCCCGGCTTCGCCAGTTGTCAACTGTGTGACTTTGAGCAAGTCCTGTAGCTTCTCTGTGTCTCAGGTTCCTCATCTGTAAAATGGGGATTAAGACTGTGAGCCCACCGAGGGATAGCCTGATCACCTTGGAACCTCCCCAGCGCTTTTAACAGTGCTTTACATATAGTAAGCACTTAATAAATGTCATTTTCATTATTACTATTACTAAGTGATTAAGCTCGTTACTGCTATGTTGTGGTCTCCTAAGTGCTTAGTACAGTGCTTTGCGCACAGTAAGTGCTCAATAAATATGATTGAATGAATACAACAGAGTTGGTAGACACACTTCCTTCTCACATGAGCTTACAGTCTAGAGTGTGAAACAGACACTAATATAATTGAATAAGTCTACCAACTCTATTGCATTATATTCTTCCAAACGCTTAGAACAGTGCTCTGCACAGAGTGATTGATCAGTACATACTACTGACTGATTTATTGAGGTTGGAACGTATGGCTCCTGTCTCATCACATGTCCCAATTTCTTGTTGGAAATGTAACTATTCTCTATGTCTAGATCACATTTCTTAGATCATGGCCAACCTCACCACGGTGACAGAATTCCTCCTGTTGCGATTCTTAAAGGTCCAGGAGCTGCAGCTGGTCCATGCCACGCCATTCCTCCTGGCCTACCTGGCGGCCCTGACGGGGAATCTCCTCATCGTTTCTGTCACTGCCCTCGACCAGCGTCTCCACACCCAGATGTACTTCTTCCTCAGGCACCTGTTTGTCCTCGACCTCCGCCTCATCTCCGTCACCGTTCCCAAATCCATCCACAACTTCCTGACCGACCAACGGTCCATCTATTATCGGAACTGTTTGTATCAAGTCTTTCTGGTAGTCCTTTTTGGTGTTTGCCTCAAAACTGTTTTTCCTCATGGTGATGTCCTATAGCCGCTACGCGGCCATCTGCCATCCCCTGCGCTACGGGGTCATCATGGACCGAAGGGCCTGAGGAAGGTGGCGGCCGACTCCTGGTTTTTTCGGGGACTATTAGGAGTGATGTACACAGTCGGAACATGCTCCTTAAACTTTTGGACTCCACGAGGTCCAGCAGTTTTTCTGTGATGTTCGCTCCCTACTGAAGGCCTCTGGTTCTGGGACGCACGTTGTCATCCATACCAGTTTCGCCGTTGATTCCAGTTTTGGTTTTATCTCTTTAGTCTCCATTGTGGTCTTGTATGCGCACATCTTCCGGGACATGCTGAGGATGCCGGCCTCCAAGGGCCTGACCAAAGCCTTCTCCACCTGCCTGCCCCACTTCGTCGTCGTCACTATCTTCATCTGTATGTCCAACAACTCCTACCTCAAGCATGTGTCTGACTCCCCCTCAGCCCTGGACCTGCTGGTGTCCATGATCTACGCCCCGACTCTGAACCTCCTTCTCTACAGCCTGAGGAACCGGGACATGAAGGCGACACTGGGGAGGGTTCTCGGGGGGCGACTGTTTCTCCTAAATAAAAGCCCCTTCTCTTTGTCCTGATAGCAGCCCCCCAGGATGTCTCCTAGCCCCACCTCGTCCCCCGGGTCTTTGCCAACAGCAAATTCATTGAGAATTCCTGAGATCAATTCTCCAGACTCACTTATTTTATACCTTCCCTTATGAGCACGTTTCCTTCCCCCATCCCGACTCAACTCCCCTACTGGATTCCAGCCTTCTCTCTGATTCAGGTGGTCAGCAGTGGTTTTATACCGGAAAGTCCTGTTTCAATACTACTACTACTAAAAACAATATTTATTAAGTGCTTACTGTGTGCCAAGCATTGTGCCGAAGTAGGTACATGGTTATCAGGTTGGACACAGTCCCTGTCCCACATAAGACTCAGAGTCCAAGTAGCCTCGTGGAAAAGGCATGGGCCTGGAAAGTCAGAGGACCTGGGTTCAAATCCCACTTCTGCTACTTGCTTTGTATGTGACCTTGTGCAAGTGACTTCATTTCTCTGTGCCTCTGTTTCTTCAACTGCAAAATGGGGACTCAGTGCCTGTTCTCCCTCCTTCTTAGGCGCTGAACCCCAAATGGGACAGAGATCGTTTCCAACTCGATCAACTTGTTGTCTACCCCAGTATATAGAACAGTGCTTGACACATAGTAAATGTTTAATAAATACTATAATTATTATTATTATTATAAGTAGGAGGGAATAGGATTTCATTCCCATTTTAGGGATGAGGAAACGGAGGCACAGTGATTATAAGTGACTTGCCCAAGGTCATGCAGCAGACAAGGGGCGAAGTGGGGATTAGAACCCAGGTCATCAGCCTTGCAAGGCTGCATTCTGACCGCTGGGCTGCACTGTTTTCAGCTGGTTTGCCCCCTGCCCGGTACACATTAGTCCCCCAGTGCCTTTAAATCGTGTGACTTTAGTTCCAGTGCACAAATTTCCTTTGTTTCATGTCCTCTTTTCCCATTCCCATGCCTCCCAAGTGGCATCGTGTTCCCGGGGAGTGGAGACGGAAATGCAGTGGTTTTGTAGTGGTCTTGGAAAAGTGCAGTTAGGAAGCCCCTACTTCCTAGAGAACTTGTAAAATTTATAAAATGGGGATTGAGACTTTAAGACCCATGTGGGACAGGGACTGTGTCTGAGTGCTTAGTAAAGTGCCTAGCACATAGTAAACACTTAACAAATGCCATTATTATTATAATAATTAGTATTATTATTATGTCCACCCCAGCGCTTAGTACAGTTCCCATAACAGTGTAAGAGCTCCCGAAATACCACTATTATTATTATTATTATTATTGCTATTATTATTACCCAGTCTGAGGCATGTTGAACCTCGAGGATGATGTCACCGACGGGGTCTGGGGTATCCCAGGTAACGAGGCTTCTCGGGCCGAGCCCAGGGCTGGTCCTCCCTTGGGACCACCTCCCCGCAACCATCACTCTGAAACAGTGGATGACTTCTCCGAGGGAACCTTTACGTCAGGGGACCATTGAGGCCCGGATACTTCACAGAACCCTTCGCGTCACTGCCACAAATGCACAAGAGGGGACGAGGACACAGAGTGAGCGTCCAGAACTTGTCTGCAGTGGGAATCTCCGATATAGGACGGCTCCGGTGAGTTTAAGTTGCGAGAGCTGGTTTGGGCTGAAGATGGTGACCGCATCGAGAAAACACCTCTTGCCAGATTCCTTGTGCAGCTCATTGAAATAGTAATATAAATAATTGTGGTATTTATTAATATTAATTATCATTGTGGTATATATTAAGCACATACTATATGCCAAGCACTATGTACCAGATATTGTACTGAGCTCTGGGGTAGATACAAGCAAATCGAATTGGACACTGTCCGTGTCCCAAATGGTATGGTATTTCTTAAGCGATTAATATGTGTCAAGCACTGTTCTAAGCGCTAAAGTAACCAGTTCCTGTCCCACCTGGGGTTCATAGTCTTAATCCGCATTTTACAGATGAGGTAACTGAGACCCAGAGAACTGAAGTGTTTTGCCCAGGATCCCACAGCAGACAACGGGGCAGAACCGGGAGTAAAATCCAGGTGCTCTGACTCTCAGGCCCGGCTTCTTTCCGCTAGTTCACGCTGCTGCTCACTAGACCACACTGGTGACTGTGAGGGTAATAATAATAATGATTATTGTACTCGTTAAGCACTTATTATGTGCCAAGCACTATTCTAAGCGCTGGGTAAGGACCTCCTCTACTAACTTTATTTTACTATGTCCTCTCAAACGCTTACAACAGTGCTGGGCACACAGTAAGTGTTCATTATATACCTGATTAATTGTTTGATTGAATGGACCTGCCAAAGACTAGGGTAAAGTGGAACTGCAATCCAAATACTCTGACTCCCGGTTCCTCATCCTTTCCAGGCTGCTTTCCCGGTTGAGATCTCATCCCTTGGGAATCAGAGGCCCCGTCTCTCAGCTAGATGCCTAAGGGGGTGGGAGAGTACAGCTTGACTTTGTGAATGAGAGGATCTCAGATCTGCATGAGAATTTCCTCTTTGATTTATGGGGATTAATTCCTGTTTAGACTGGGAAACCCATGTGGGATAAGAACTGCGCCCAACGCGATAAAACCTGGTTCCATCTAACGCTTTGAAGAGTGCTTGGCACATGGTGATTATTATTACTATTATTAATACTCAACAACTTCTTCCCATAACATCCTCTTCAATAAGTATTGAGTCATTAACTACCTATGGGTTCTAGAGTGGATGTGAAAATGAGTTCTCACGGCGACAGTCACTCGAATCTTGGGTTTCAGGAAAAGCAGAGGAGATAATAGGTAAGGGAAGGTAGTGTGGCCTCATGGGAAGAGGCCAGAAGTGGGATCCGGTGGTCTGGATTCAAGTTCCGGCTTTGCCCCTGGAGAGCTGTGTGTACTTGTGAAATTAATATTTCCATTTCTCTGGGTTTGTCTTGGGGGGAGAGGAGAATATTGTAATAATTCCAGACGTTGTCACTCTCTTCCACTTTATATCAGACACGGCATCACTTTTTTGACGGTACTTCTTCCTATCTAAGCACTCATTTCCTCTTCTTCTGTGCCCTTATGCTTCGCCCTTGCACTTGAATTTGCTTCGTATATCACCCCTCCCTCAGCCTCACAACATCTATTTCCATATCCATGATTTATTTCTACTAATGTTTTCCTCATCCTCGAAACTGTAAGCTTGTCGAGGGCAGTGAACATGTCTACAAACTCTTTTATATTGTCCTCTCCCAAGCGCTTAGTACAGTGCCCTGCACACAGTAAGCACTCAGTAAATACCACTGATTTATCTGCAATTTCTTTTAATGTCTGTCTCCCCCATAGAATGTAAGCTTCTTGTGGGGAGGGAACGTGTCCACCAACTTTAATCTTTTGTCCTCTTCCAGGCTTTTCAGGCTCTGTAAGCCTGAAGTGCTCAATAAATACGATTGACCAAGTGATCGAATCGAGGTGATCCCACCCGAAACCCCAAGTCGAGATTTTTCTTATTTCTTTGAGGAATTAATTCCTTACTCTGTGCCTTTTCAGGGAACCTGCAAATTCTCCAAGGAAATTGCCAGCCTCAGGGCGGTGAGGGAATTACTCCTGCTGGGATTCTCGGGGGTCCAGGAGCTGCAGCTGGTCCACACCACACTGTTCCTTCTGATGTACCTAGAGGCCCTGATGGGGAATCTCCTCATCGTCGTCGTCACCGCCTTCGACCGGCGCCTTCACACCCCCATGTACTTCTTCTTCAGGCACCTGGCCACCCTCGACCTCTGCTACACCTCCGTCACCTTCTCCAGATTCATCCACAACTCCCTGACCAACAAGAGTCCCATCTAGTATTTGAGCTGTGTGGCTCAAGTCTTTCTGGTGGTCCTGTTTGCCAGTTAGGAGTGGTTCATCCTCACGGCGATGTCCTATGATCGCTACGCAGCCATCTGCCGCCCCCTGCACTATGGGGACATCGTCGACCGCGGGGCCTGTGTCAAAATAGCGGACACTTCCAGGCTTGGAGGGGGTGCTATTCAGAGCTATTTGAAACACCTGGGATGTTCTCCTTAGGATTCTGCGGACTCCACGAGTTTCAGGAGTTCTGTGATGTCCACTCCCTGCTGTAGGCCTCTGGTTTGGGGACGCACGTTGTCATCGATACCAGTGTTGCCGTTGGTGCCAGTTTTGGGTTCATCTCTTTCTTCTCCATCGTGATCTCGTACGTGCACATCTTCCGGGCAGTGCTGAGGATGTCGGAGTCCGAGGGACGGGCCAAAACCTTCTCCACCTGCCTGCCTCACCTCACAGTCGTCACCGTCTTCCTCTTTACGGCCGCATTGCCTACCTCAAGCCCGTGTCGGACTCCCCCTCGACCCTGGACCTGCTGGTGTCCTTGTTCTACGCCATGGTGTCTCCCACTCTGAACCTCCTCCTCTACGGCCTATGGAACCGGGACAAGAAGACCTCCCTGGGGAGGGTTCGCTGGTGGCGTCCCTTTCTTCAGAATAAAAGCCCCCTCTCTTTGCCCTGGCATCAGCCCCCCAGGGTGTCTCCTAGCCCCCGGGTCTTTGCCAGCAGCAGCGGTTAGCAGCAGGGAACGGATTCATCGAGAATTTATGAGATCAATACGCCACACTCACTTATTTTCTATCTTCCCTGATGACCACGTTTTCCTCTCCCCTCCTGGCTCAACTCCCCTACTGGACTCCAGCCTTCTCTCTGACTCGAGTGTTCAGCAGTGGTTTTATACCGAACAGTCCCGTTTCAATACTACTACTACTGCTGCTGCTGCTGCTGCTGCTCCTCCTCCTCCTCCTCCTCCTCCTCCTACTACTACTAAAGACAATATGAAGTGTTTACTGTGTGCCAAGCGTTGTTCTAGGCACCAGAGTAGATATAAGATAATCAGGTTCGACACAGTCCCTGTCCCATACAAGGCTCAGAGTCCAAATACCCTAGTGGAAAAGGCATGGGCCTGGAAGGTCAGAGAACCTGGGTTCGAATACCACTTCTGCTACGTGCTTGGTATGTGACCTGGGGCAAGTGATTTCATTTCTCTGTGACTCTGTTTATTCAACTGTAAAATGGGGACTCAGTACCTGTTCTCCCTCCTATTCAGACGGTGAGCCCCAAAAGAGACAGAGACCTTGTCCGACTTGATCAACTTGTTGTCTACCCCAGTGCTTAGAACAGTGCTTGACACATAGTAAATGTTTAACAAATACTATGATTATTATTATAGTAAGTAGGAGGGAGTAGGATTTCATCCCCATTTTAGGAATGAAGAAACGGAGGCACAGAGAAGATAAATGACTTGTCCAAGGTCACACAGCAGACAAGAGGCGAAGTGGGGATTAGAACTCGGGTCCTCAGGCTTGTAAGTCTATGTTCTGACAGCTAGGCTGTGCTTGTGCCATTGTAGAAATTCGTCTCCCAATGCCTTTATGTCTCGTAATTTTAGTTGCACTGCACAGATTTCCTTTGCTACATGTCCTCTTTTCCCATTCCCCTACCTCCCAAGTGCATCGTGTTGCCGGGGAGTGGAGAGGGAAATGAAGGTCTTGGAAAAGTGCAGTTAGGAAGCCCCTACGCCCTAGAGAACTTGTTGAATCTGTAAATTGGTATTGAGACTGTGAGCCCCATGTGGGACAGGGACTGGGTCTGAGTGATTAGTAAAGCGTCTGGCATATAGTAAGCGCTTAACAAATGCCATTATTATTATTATTATATCTACCCCAGCCCTTGGTACAGTGTCCGGCACACAGTATGAGTCCAAGAAATACGACAGTTCTTATTAGTGGCACAGTCTGAGCTCTGCTCAACCTCGGGGATGATGTCACCGAGGAGTTTGGATTCTCCCAGATAACAAGGACTCCTGGGCCGAGCCAGGGCTGGTCATTCCTGGGGACTCCCCCCCCCCCCGCCCCCGCCCCCTCCACAACTATTACTCCGAAACAGTGGATGCCTTCTCTGAGGGGACCCTGAGGTTATCAGGGGACCGTTGAGGCCCGGTTACTTCACAGAGCCTTTCCCGTCACTGCCACAAATGTGCAAGAGGGGACGAGGACAGAGAATGAGAGTTCAGAATCACCTTACAGTCGCTATGTTCGTTGTTGGACGGCTCCGGTGATTTTGAGTCTGGCGGGGACTGAGGGGGGTGACGGCGAAGAAAAAACACCTCTTGCCAGGTTCCTCCTGCTGCTTGCTGCCATAATAATATTAATTACTGGGCTTGGGAGTCAGAGGAGGTGGGCTCTAATCCCACCTCTGCCAGTTGTCCGCTGTGTGACCTTGGGCAAGTCACTTCACTTCTCATTTAGCTCATCTGTAAAATGGGAATTAAAACTGTGAGCCCCACGTGGGACAACCTGTTTACCTTGTAACTATTCCAGTGCTTAGAACAGTGCTTGGCACATGGTAAGCGCTTAACAAATACCATTACCATTATTATGGAACAGTCTTAAATCCATTTAATAGTAGAGATTTTTCAGATTTCTTTAAGGAAATTAATCCCGTCCCTTTGCCTCTGCAGAGAGCCTGCAAATTCGCCAAGAAAATGGCCAATCTCACATTTGTGACAGAATTACTCCTGCTGGGTTTCAGGGAGGTCCGGTAGCTGCAGCTGGTCCATGCCGCGCAGTTCCTTCTGGTCTACTTGGCGGCCCTCACGGGGTATCTCCTCATCGTCGCCGTCACCGTCCCAGACCGGCGCCTCCACACCCCCATGTACTTCATTCATTCATTCAATCGTATTTATTGAGCGCTACTGTGTGCAGAGCACTGTACTAAGAGCTTGGGCAGTACAAATTGGGAACATATAGAGAGAGTCCCTACCCAACAGTGGGCTCACCGTCTAGAAGAGGGAGGCAGAGAACAAAACAAAACAGATTAACAAAATAAAATAAGTAGAATGAATATGTACAAGTAAAATAAATAAATAAATAAATAGGGTAATAAATCCGTACAAACATATATACATATATACATGTGCTGTGGGGAAGGGAAGGATGTAAGGCGGGGGGATGGAGAAGGGGAGGAGAGTGAGAGGAAGGAGGGGGCTCAGTCTGGGAAGGTCTCCTGGAGGAGGTGAGCTCCCAGTAGTGCCTTGAATAGAGGAAGAGAGCTAGCTTGGCGGATGTGGGGAGGGAGGGCATTCCAGGCCAGGGGGATGACGTGGGCCGGGGGTTGACGGCGGGACAGGCGAGAACGAGGAACGGTGAGGAGATTAGCGGCAGAGGAGCGGAGGGTGCGGGCTGGGCTGTAGAAGGAGACAAGGGAGGTGAGGTAGGAGGGGGCGAGGTGATGGAGAGCCTTGAAGCAGAGGGTGAGGAATTTCTGCCTGATGCCTATGTTGATTGGTAGCCACTGGAGATTTTTGAAGAGGGGAGTAACATGCCCAGAGCGTTTCTGGACAAAGACAATCCGGGCAGGGGCGTGAAGTGTGGATTGAAGTGGGGAGAGACAGGAGGATGGGAGATCGGAGCGGAGGCTGATACAGTAATCCAAACGGGATAGGATGACAGCTTGAAAGAGCAGAGTAGCGGTTTGGGTGGAGAAGAAAAGGCGGATCTTGGCAATGCTGCGGAGCTGAGACCGGCAGGTTTTGGTGACGGCTTGGATGTGAGAGGTGAACGAGAGAGCGGAGTCGAGGATGACACCAAGGTTGCGGGCTTGTGAGACGGGAAGGATGGTAGTGCCGTCAACAGAGATGGGAAAGTCCGGGAGAGGGCAGGGCTTGGGAGGGAAGACAAGGAGTTCAGTCTTGGACATGTTGAGTTTTAGGTGGCGGGCAGACATCCAGATGGAGATGTCCTGAAGGCAGGAGGAGATGCGAGCCTGGAGGGAGGGAGAGAGAGCACGGGCAGAGATGTAGATTTCGGTGTCATCAGCGTAGAGATGATAGTTGAAGCCGTGGGAGCGAATGAGGTCACCAAGGGAATGAGTGTACTTCTTCCTCAGGAAACTGTCCATCGTTGACCTCTGCCTCATCTCCGTCACCGTACCCAAATCCATCCACAACTCCGTGACCAACCAACGTTCGATCTGCTTTTGGGGCTGTGTGGCTCAGGCATTCCTTGTGGTCCTGTTTGCCGGCTCAGAGCTGTTTGTCCTCACGGCGATGTCCTATGACCGCTACGTGGCCATCTGCCAACCGCTGGCTATGGGGTCATCGTCGACCGAGGGGCCTGTGGGAAGATGGCGGCTGCCTCCTGGCTCAGCGCAGGGCCAGTAGGGGCAATGTACACTGCCGAGACCTTCACCTTAGGTTTCAGTGGACTACACGAGGTCCAGAAGTTCTTCTGTGATGTCCGCTCCTTGCTAAAGACCTCTCATTCTGGGACGCACGTTGTCATCGATAACAATGTCGCCGTTGGTGTGAGTTTTGGTTTCATATTTGTAGTCTGCATCGTGGTCTCGTACTCGCGCATCTTCCGGGCAGTACTGAAGATGCCAGCCGCCGAGGGCCAGGCCAATGCCTTCTCCACCTGCTTCACCTCGCCGTCTTCACCATCTTCCTCTCGACTGGAACCTTTGCCTACCGCAAGCCCATGTCCGACTCCCCCTCGTCCCTGGACCTTCCGGTGTCCGTGATCTACTCCGTGGTGTCCCCCGCACTGAACCCCTTCATCTACAGTCTGAGGAATCAGGACGTAAAGGCTGACTTGGGGAGGGTACTATGTGGGTATGCATTCCTACAGAATAAAAGCGCTCTCTCTGTGCCCTGAAAGTAACCACCTGGGATGTTTCCTAGCCCCCTCACCCTGCACTGATCTCCCCCCGTCTCTTCTCTCTCTCATTAATTCATTCATTCAATTGTTTTTCTTGAGCGCTTACTGTGTGCAGAGCACTGTACTAAGCGCTTGGAATGTACAATTCGGCAACAGATGGAGACAATACCTACCCAGCAATGGGCTCCCAGTCTAGAAGGGGAGACAAACAACAAAAAACCCCAATAACATCAACAACATCAAAATAAATAGAATTAATGATGTAAACACATCATTGATAAAATAAACATAATAATAAACATGTACAAATATACACAAGTGCCCTGGGGTGGAGAAGGGGGTAGACCAGAGAGAGGGACTAGTGGTGTTAGGGAGTGGAGGAGGAGGGTTAGCCTGGGAAGGCCTCCTCGAGGGGGTGTTCTCTCAGTAGGGCTTGGAAGTTGGGAAGAGAGGGAGGGCATTCCAGGCCAGAGTTAGGACGTGGGCCAGAGGTCGACGGCGGGACAGGTGAGAAAGAGGCCCAGTGAGGAGGTGATCCGCAGAGGAGCAGCGCATGCTGGCTGGGCTGGGCTCCCACCTCCAGATTGACCTTGCGGGGGTCCACGTCCTCCCGGAAATCAGCGGTGAGTTTAAATAGCAGAACGGGCTGAGCCTGCAGATGTCTCTGAATAGGGAGGCCGCTGCCATGGCGATGGAATAGCACCGCCGAGAACAGCCGCCATCGCCGAGCCCGCTCAATCTCGACCCGCCCGGCCAGAGCGCCTGGAGGAGACGCTCACCGAAGCAGCAGGGCTTAGTGGAAAGAACCCGGGCCTGGGAGTCAGAAGGTCGTGGGTTCTAATCCCGACTCCACCACTTGTCTGCTGTGTGACCTTGGTCAAGTCACTTTATTTCCCTGTGCTGCAGTTCCCTCATCAATCCTACTGGCTTCCCTAAGTTTTCTGAAGATAGTCCCACCTCAGAGGAGTTTCATGGAGTCTGAACCCCCGCAGCATGCCATTCTGGTAAAGTCTTAGGTTCTTTGGCCTCGGCCCCAGTAAGGTGTCTCAGCGCAGGTTTTGATTTTTTCTTTTTCTGCGGCCCAAGAGGGATCCATTCCTTCCCCCTTTTATCGGTAGTTTTTACATCGGTTGTGCCCTTACCCTTCACTGACCTCTCAGCTTCTGCTACCTTCCCTGACCACAGTGGCCATTCTTTTCTTTTTTATATGGCATTGTTAAGCATTTACCAGGTGCCAGGCACTGTTCTAAATGCTGGGGTAGATACAAGGTAATCAGGTTGGACATAATCCATGTCTCACATGAGCTCACAGTCCTAATCCCCATTTTCCAGATGATAATGATGATGATGATGATGCTGGTACTTGCTAACTGCTTACTATGTGTCGGGCACTGTTCTAAGTGCTTGGGTAGTTTCAAGATAATCGGTTTGGAACCAGTCCCTCCCCCACATGGAGCTCACAGTCGTAATCGTAAAAATAAAAAAATTATTTTTTACAGATGTGGTAACTGAGGAACTGAGAAGTGAATTGGCTTGCCCAAGGTCACACAGGAGACAAGAGACAGAGTTGAGATTAGAACCTAAGTCCTTCTGATTCCTGTCTCTTGTGAGACTGAAATGAGATCACTGACGGTTAAGTGCTTTGGAAATGTCAAGGTGGTATGCGGAAAAATGAGATCTTATTATTTCCTGTGTTTACTGAGGTGTGACACCCAAAGCATTATTTCCCATCCCCTTTTCCAACCCACCTGGGCCCCCAAATGTCACAAGAAAGAGGATTTGCGGGGCAAAGAAAGGAAAGCTTGCCTTTCTCACCCATTACTCCCCCTTTCAAAGCCTTATTGAAGGCTCATCTTCTCCAAGAAGCCTTCCCTGAATAAGGCCCCCCTTCTTTTTCTCCCACTCCCTTCTGCATCTCCCTGACTCGCTCCTTTATTCATTCCTCCTCCCAGGTCCATAGCACATATCTATAATTTCATTTATTGATATTAATATCTGTCTCCCCTTTTAGACCCTCAGCTTGTTGTAGTCAGCGAATGTGCCTGTTTATTGCTATAGTGTACTCTCTGAAGCACTTAGTTCAGTGCTTTGCACACAGTAAGTATTCGATAAATAATATTGAATAAATGATTGAATGAATAAGTGAATGAACCAAGCCGTCTCCCTTGCCAGCAACTCCCTCCCCCTTCCCATCTGACCTACCCCCTCTCTGTCTTAATGAAGGTCCACCTCGTCCTAGAAATCTTCCCTGACTAAGCCTTCATTTCCTCTTTTCCCATTCACTCCTGCCTCACCCTTGCACTTGGATTTGTACCCTTTATGATGATGGCAGTTGTTAAGCGCTTACTATGTGCTAACCAATGTTCTGAGTGCTGGGAGAGCTACAGGGTAATCAGGTTGTCCCATGTGGGGCCCACAGTCCTATTCCCCATTTTACAGATGATGTAACTGAGGCACAGGTAAATGAAGGTCCAAGCCCAAAGTGACACAGCTGCTAAATGGCGGAACTGGGGTTAGAACCCATGACCTCTGACTCCCAATCCCGGGCTCTTTCCACTAAGCCACGCTGCTTATTCACCCCACACTCAGTCTCACAGAGTTCATGTCCATATTCGTAATTTCTTTAGTTATATTCATATCTGTTTACCCCTCTATACGGTAAACTCATTATGGGCAGGGGTCAATCAATCAATTGTATTTATTAAGCACTTACTGTGTGCAGAGCACTATAGTAGGTGCTCGGGAGAGTACAACAGAGCAATGGAAGAAATTTTTGGGAAAGCAGCGTGGCTCAGTGGAAAGAACACGGGCTTTGGAATCAGAGGTCATGGGTTCAAATCCAGGCTCCGCCAACTGTCAGCTGTTTGACTTTGGGCAAGTCACATAACTTCTCTGTGCCTCAGTTACCTCGTCTGTAAAATGAGGATTAAAACTTTGAGCCTCCCCTGGGACAACCTGATCACCTTGTAACCTCCCCAGCGATTGAAATAGTGCTTTGCACATAGGAAGCGCTTAATAAAGATGACGATTGTTGTTATTATTATTGGTAGACACATTCCCTGCTGTCAATGAGCTTACAGTCTAGAAGGGGAGAGAGAAATTAATATAAATAAATGAATTATGGTTAAGCACACGAGTGCTGTGAGAAGCCTTATGTTCATAAGGCTTAATCAGGGCAGGGCTCTTGGAGGAGATGTGACCTTCCAGAAGAGACAGGGTCCAAGAGAGAAGATCAGGGAAAACTCTGTGAATCAGAGTCGGAGACAGGAAAAGATTAGGGATGGGTCCGTGAATCAGGGTCTGAGAGAGGAAAAGATCAGGTAAAGATCTGGGAATCAGGATCTGAGAGAAGAGAAAATCAGGAAAAGGTCTGGGAATCAGGGTACAAGAGAGGAGAAGATCAGGGACTTGTCTGTGGATCAAAGTCCGAGAGATGAGAAAACAGTTCTCTTCAGGCTCACAATCCCTCGTCCTTGAGGGGCAACAATGGCTGTTATATCAATCAATCAATCGTATTTATTGGGAGCTTACTGTGTGCAGAGCACTGTACTAAGCGATTGGGAAGTACAAGTTGGCAACATAAAGAGACGGTCCCTACCAAACAGTGGGCTCACAGTCTAGAAGGGGGAGACAGAGAACAAAACAAAACATATTAACAAAATTAAATAAATAGAATAGATATGTACAAGTAAAAGAAATAAAGAGTAATAAATACGTACAAACATATATACAGGTGCTGTGGGGAAGGGAAGGAGGTAAGGAGGGGGAGATGGGAAGGGGGAGGAGGGGAAGAGGAAGGAGGGGGCTCAGTCTGGGAAGGTCTCCTGGAGGAGGTGAGTTCTCAGTAGGGCCTTGAAGGGAGGAAGAGAGCTAGCTTGGCGGATGTGGGGAGGGAGGGCATTCCAGGCCAGGGGGATGACGTGGGCCGGGGGTCGATGGCGGGACAGGCGAGAAAGAGGAACAGTGAGGAGATTAGCGGCAGAGGAGAGGAGAGTGCGGGCTGGGCTGTAGAAGGAGAGAAGGGAGGTGAAGTAGGAGGGGGCGAGGTGATGGAGAGCCTTGAAGCAGAGGGTGAGGAGTTTCTGCCTGATGCGTAGGTTGATTGGTAGCCACTGGAGATTCTTGAGGAGGGGAGTAACATGCCCAGAGCGTTTCTGGACAAAGACAATCCGGGCAGCGGTGTGAAGTATGGATTGAAGTGGGGAGAGACAAGAGGCTGGGAGATCGGAGCGTAGGCTGATACAGTAGTCCAGACAGGATAGGATGAGAGCTTGAACGAGCAGGGTAGCGGTTTGGATGGAGAGGAAAAGGCGGATCTTGGCAATGCTGCGGAGCTGAGACCAGAAGGTTTTGGTGACAGCTTGGATGTGAGAGGTGAACGAGAGAGCGGAGTCGAGTATGACACCAAGGTTGGGGGCTTGTGAGACGGGAAGGATGGTAGTGCCGTCAACAGAGATGGGAAAGTCCGGGAGAGGGCAGGGTTTGGGAGAGAAGACAAGGAGTTCGGTCTTGGACATGTTGAATTTTATGTGGCGGGTAGACATCCAGATGGAGATGTCCTGAAGGCAGGAGAAGATGCGAGCCTGGAGGGAGGGGGAGAGAGCAGGGACAGAGATGTAGATTTGGGTGTCATCATCGTAGAGATGATAGCTGAAGCCGTGGGAGCGAATGTGGTCACCAAGGGAGTGAGTGTAGATCAAGAACAGAAGGGGATCAAGAAGTGAACCTTGAGGAACCCCACAGTAAGAGGATGGGAGGGGAAGGAGGAGCCTGCAAAAGAGACTGAGAATGAACGACCGGAAAGATAAGAGGAGAACCAGGAGAGGACGGAGTCAGTGAAGCCAAGGTTGGATAGCGTGTTGAAGAGAAGGGGGTGGTCCACAGTGTCGAAGGCAGCTGAGAGGTCGAGGAGGATTAGGATAGAGTATGAGCTGTTAGATTTGTCAAGCAGGAGGTCATCGGTGACTTTTGAGAGGGCAGTTTCCGTGGAATGTAGGGGACGGAAGTCAGACTGGAGGAGGTCGAGGAGAGAGTTGTTGTTGAGGAATTCGAGGCAGCGCGTGTAGAAGACTCATTCAAGGAGTTTGGAAAGGAATGGTAGGAGGGAGATGGGGCGATAATTAGAAGGTGAGGTGGGGTCAAGAGACTTTTTTTAAGATGGGAGAGACATGGGCATGTTTGAAGGCAGAGGGGAAGGAACCAGTGGAGAGTGAGCGGTTGAAGATGGGAGCTAAGGAGAGGAGAAGGGACGGAGCGAGAGATTTCATGAGATGAAAGCGAATGTGGGTCATAAGCACAGGTGGCCGGAGTAGCACTTGAGAGGAGGGAGGAGAGCTCCTCTGAGGATACTGCTGGGAAGGATGGGAGAGTAGCAGAGAGTGTTGAGAGCCGGGGGGTTGGGGTAGGGGGGGAGTGACTTTGGGGAGGTCAGACCTGATGGATTTAATTTTATTAATGAAGCAGGAGGCCAGATCGTTGAG
Source organism: Tachyglossus aculeatus (assembly GCF_015852505.1). NCBI lineage: Eukaryota > Metazoa > Chordata > Mammalia > Monotremata > Tachyglossidae > Tachyglossus > Tachyglossus aculeatus. The sequence goes on along the minus strand of NW_024044853.1, from coordinate 1,151,771 downwards.
GGTGAGGGAAGGAGGAGGGGGAGGAACTGGGGGCCTGAGAAGGGCCCTGAGAATGTACGGAAGAGCTGACCGGGATGATGAGCATGTATGTCAATAAGGGAGGAGAAATTGTTTTGTCTGGCAGAGGAGAGGGCTGATTTAAGGCAGGAAAGGATTAACCTGAAGTGAACGAGGTTGGCATGGTGTTTAGACTTTCGCCAGCAGAGTTCGGCAGCTCGAGCATAAGACCGAAGGAGGCAGACAGTGGCAGTGATCCAGGGCTGTGGGGTAGTGGTACGAGATGTTAGATGGGGTGGTAGCGAATTGCCCCAGTCTCCCGAGGGGCCGTTCCTTCGTGTTCTTCCCACGGTGAAGCCATGATGCCATACTGCATCTGACACCCTGACTTCCGGGGCAGTGGATGGGACCCAGTGACCTTGGGTATCCTCTCACCGTCCACTCCGCGGGTCCGAAGACAAATCCAGGCTCAGCAGCCTTTTGCATCTGGCCAAGCAACCTGACTTTCCGTTCCCAAAAGCGGTTAAGGGCTGTTAAATTTTTCAATTCTATTGTATTGTCTTCTACGAAGCGCTTAGTATAGTGCCCTCTCTCTGCCTACGGTAAGTGCTCGATAAATATAACTGATCGACAGATGATTCCGGGCACCCGAACAGTAAAGGAGGAAGGGACAGCAGTTTCCTGAAGACCAAGGAGTAAGAAGGTCTGTGTATTCTTTTGAGTTGGCGTATGGGGGTAGTCAGATGGGGCAGCCATAGAAATGGGGATTCTAAACTGAGTTCCAGTTTCTGAGTCTGGATTCGGTCCTCTGTGATGGGAAGGTGTCCTGAAGAAAGTATACTGGCAAATTCTATCTCCCTCTCTAGACTGTAAGTTCCTTATGGAGCAGGAAATTCTGCAATCTTATACTTTCCCAAGTGCTTAGAACAGTGCTCCGCACATGGTGTCCGTTGTTTGGTAGGGATTGTCTCTATCTGTTGTCGAATTGTACCTTTCCAGTGCTTAATACAGTGCTCTGCTCACAGTAAGCGCTCAATAAATACGATTGAATAAATGAATGAAAGGTGAATATTCAATAAATACTACTGATTGTATTGTACTCTCTCAAGTGCTTAGTAGTAAACCGCTCAATCAATACGACTGATTGATTGATTTGATTGGGTCTAACAGCTCTAGTGTATTGTACTCCCCAAAAGCTCAGTACAGTGTTCTGCATGCAGTAAGTGCTTAATAAACATGTCATAGATTGATTAATTGATTTAGTCCCCCTCTAGACCTCAAGCTCATTGTGGGAAGGGAATGTGTCTATCAACTCTGTTACACTGTTTAGATTGTACTCTTCCAATTAAGCGCTCAATGCATATAATTGATTCATTGACTGATTGACTGATTGTCGGAAATCAGGTTTTATCACATGATGCCTAAATACCTCCCACTAGACGTGACCAACATCTCCACGGTGATGGAATTCCTCCTCCTGGGATTCTCGGAGGTCCTGTAGCTGCAGCTGGTCCAGGCCATGCTGTTTTTCCTGGTCTACCTGGCGGCCCTGACGCCATCGTCGTCATCGTCGCCATCACCATGTACTTCTTCCTCAGAAACCTGTCCCTCATCGACCTCTGCCTCATATCCGTCATTGTCCCCAAAACCATCTACAACTCCCTGACCAACAAGAGATTCATCTCCTTCCTGGGCTTTGCTGCCCAATTCTTATTTCTTCACTTGTTTTGCTTCACTGGAGATCACCCTGCTTACGGCGATGTCCTACAACTGCTACGTGGTCATCTGTCGCCCCCTAGCTACGAGGTCATCGTGGACCGACGGGCCTGTGGGAAGATAGCCGCTGCCACCTGGCTTTGGGCTGGTTTCTTGGGGCTCATGCGCTTGGGGAGGGGAGTAGAGCAGAGGGAGGGAGTACAATGGGAGAATGTATAATGGGAGGGAGCGCTTGGGAGAGTTCAGTTGGAACATACTTAGTGGATATGTTCCCTGCCGTCCCTCCTTAGATTACAAACACATTATGGGTAGGGAATTTTTGAGCTTATTTTCTTCTTTTGTGCTCTCCCAAGCGCTTAAAACAATGCTCTGCACATTATTATTAGTAGTAGGAAGCGCTCTCACACACACCGTCAATACACTTTCATTGTATTTTGGTGACTCGAATGTGATCCGTCACTTTTTCTGTGACTTCACCCAGTTACTGGCCCTCACCTGCTCCGATGAGGCCCTCAGGGAGGTGTTCCTGCTCATTGCCAGTGAGACTTTAAAGTTCTTCTGCTTCCTCTTTATAGTCATTTCCTATGTCTCCACTGTGATGGGTGGCGCTGGCGTCTCGCCGGTGGCGCTGAGGACCGGCCCTTGGCGGCCGTCGGCGGGGCTGAGGTGAGGCCGCTGCCCCCCGGACCTCACACCCTTCTTCCTTCTTCTCCCCCTTCTCCCCCTCTTCATCCCCCACATCTTACCTCCTGCCCTTCCCCACAGCACCTATATAGATGTATATATGTTTGTACAGATTTATTACTCTATTTATCTTACTTGTACATATCTATTCTATTTATTTTATTTTGTTAGTATGTTTGGTTTTGTTGTCTGTCTCCCCCTTCTAGACTGTGAGCCTACTGTTGGGTAGGGACTGTATATGTTGCGAACCTGGATTTCCCAAGCGCTTAGTACAGTGCTCTGCACACAGTAAGCGCTCAATAAATATGATTGATTGATTGATTGCTGACCCTCTTCCTTCCTCTCCCCTCATCTTACCTCCTTCCCTTCCCCACAGCACCTGTATAGATGTATATATGTTTGTACAGATTTATTACTCTATTTATTTTACTTGTACCTATCTATTCTATTTATTTTATTTTGTTAATATGTTTTGTTTTGTTCTCTGTCTCCCCCTTCTAGACTGTGAGCCCACTGTTGGGTAGGGACTGTCTCTATATGTTGCCGACTTGGACTTCCCAAGCGCTTAGTACAGTGCTCTGCACACAATAAGCGCTCAATAAATATGATTGATTGATTGATTGATTGATGACCATCTCTTCCCAAGAAGGACGGACTAAAGCCTTCTCCACCTGCCTGCTGCACCACGTTGTCATCCATCTGTTTTTCTCCGAGATTTTGCCTACTTCAATCAATCAATCAATCAATCAATCGTATTTATTGAGCGCTTACTGTGTGCAGAGCACTGTACTAAGCGCTTGGGAAGTACAAGTTGGCAACATATAGAGACAGTCCCTACCCAACAGTGGGCTCACAGTCTAAAAGGGGGCTACTTAAAACTGCCCTCCGAGTCCACCTCGCGAATCCACCTCGATCCTGTACTGTTGTCATCCGTGTTCGACGCCTTTTTGTCCCCCGCCCTGAATTGCATCATTTCATCTACAGCCTGAGGAACGGAAACATGAAGGCGGCAAAGGGGAGAATTCTAACGTTTTTGAAGAAAACAGTATCCTTGCCTTCATTCTCTTTTCTTTAACTTTAACTTTGACGATGATGAGATAGAGCAGGCATTTGGAGAAGGCTTTGGCTTGTCCCTCAGGGCCGGCATCGTCGGAATGGCCCGGAATATGCACATATGCGAGGCGACAATAGAAATGGAGCCTATGGCACCTATGGTTAGACCAAAGGTCACACTCACGTTGATGGCAGAGTGGTCTTCAGAGCAAGTGATCTTCAGCAGGGATGGGACGTCACAGAAGAAATGCGGGACAACTTTGGACGCGAAGAAGGGCAAGGAGAAGGTCTAAGCTGAAAACAAGACCCTGAACAGCTTTCCGCTGAGCCAGGAGGAGGCCGCCATCTTCCCACAAGCCCCTGGTTTCATGAGGACCTCGAAGCTCAGGAAGAGGTAGATGGCGGCGTAGCGGTCGTAGAACATTGCCATAAGAACAAAAAACTCCGAGGCAGCAAACAGTACCACCAGGAAGAGTTGCGTGGCAAAGCTAAAGAAGGAGATGGATCGGCAGTTAGTCATGTAGTTGGTGACCGATTTGGGGACGGTGATGGAGATGAGGCAGAGTTCTATGGGGACCTGGTTCCTGAGGAAGAGGTACATGGGTGTGTGGAGGATCCAGGCGAGGGTGGTGACGGCGACGATGAGGAGACTCCCCGCCACGACCCTCAGGCAGATAAGAAGGAACAGCGTTGCATGGACCAGCTGCAGGTCCTGGACCTCCAAGTATCCCAGTAAGAGGAATTCCCCCACCGTGGAGATGTTTGACATTTCTGGGGGGTTATGTCGACTCCCGGCACAGGAAGCGAGAGGACTTCAATTTACAGGCCTTGATGGTGTCGATAAAGGAATCAACACTAATTCCCTTAGGCGTAAATCAATCATTTATGCTTTCTATGTACCTACAGAGTTCAATAGTATTAGTACAAATGACCCCTGCTGTTAAGGAATGGCAAGCTCACAGTCATGTAGGAGTAACATAATATAGTGGAAAGAGTACAGTACTTGGAGTTGGAGGACTTGGGTTCTAATTCTGGCTCTACCACTTGCCTGCTGTGCGGCCTTGGGCAACATACTTCTCTGAGCCTCAGATTCCTCATCTATAAAATGGAAATTCAAGGCCTGTTCTCCCTGCTACTGAGACTGTGAGTCCCATGTGGCGTAGTGACCGTGTTCTACCTGATTACTGTGCTTCTATCGCTGTACATACTACTGTGCTTCGTATATAATTAGCATTTAACAAGAGACACAAACGTTATCATTATGTGGGGAGACAGAAACCTAAAATAAATTGGAGATAGGATACTACCAGAGAGCATAAAGAGATGAATTGCTGTGAAATGTTGTAGGTCAATCAACGTATTTATTGAGCAGTTACTATGTGCAGACTATGTACTATGTGTTCGGGAGAGTCCACCATAACAGAGTTGGTAGGTTTGTTCCCTGCCTACGATGAGCTAATAGTCTAGAAGTGATTTTTATACTCATACTAATATCCTCACCCCTCTCAGGATCGCACTTGGAGAGTTTCCAGTATTCTACCAGTCTCGGCTACGAGAAGGAGAGTCAAGCAGAGGCCTACCCATTCCATTCCTAGCTTGGTCAGTTGCTAGCGAGTGGCAGGAAATCTGCTATAAGTCAAAACTCACCTGTGCTAGGCAGCAACGGCATGGGAGAGAGTAGAGGGAGGAGACTCAAGTTTACTGCATGGAAGAAGGCAATGGCAAACTACTTCTTTATGTTTCCAAGAAAGCTCAATGGATGCACGTACAAGAATGACTACTGAGAGTTTATCCATAAGCAGCGTGGCTCAGTGGAAAGAGCACGGGCTTGGGAGCCAGAGGTTATGGGTTCTAATCCTGCCTCCACCATTTGTCAGCTGTGTGACTTTAGGTAACTCACTTAACGTCTCTGGACCTCAGTTACCTCATCTGTAAAGTGGGGATTAAGACTGTGAGCTTCTCTTGGGACAAGCTGATCACCCTGTACCCCCCAGCACTTCGCATATAGTAAGCGCTTAACGAATGCCATTGCTATTATTAATATTATAAAGCCTCCTTCCGCGCAGTGTAAACATGAGTCTCTGCCATCATCTTTGATCCACATTTTGATCATGTGTTTATCTGCCTTTGACTCTTTCCCCTGACGCTGCTGCCCACGCTGGTAAATCAACTTTGTCCGACTCTTTTGCTTAGATCTTTCTGTTATGGGTAACCCTAGCGAGAGTATCTCTCAGTGTCATAGCTCTAAGCTTCATTGGTGAAGGCAAACTCTCCTGCCACGGTAAGGCATTTATTCGTAGGAAAACTTCCGATCAGAAGAATTGATGATGGTACCGGGGTTTTTCCCAGAATCAGTAACGCTCTCTCATCTCTGACAATCACGCTCCTGCTGAAAACGTTTATGACATACAGGAACCACTGACAGCCGAAGTGACTGTAGCATCGTGCCGATGCTCGGTTGTAACATTCGAGCCTGGCGGGGCTTTGCCTTAGTAGCCAGGGTGAGAATACTGGAGGGAGGAGAGCTGTGTTGGTGTTGGGGCCACTGGTGGATAGAGCACGGGCCTGGGAGATAGAACGTTGTGGGTTTTAATCCCTGCTCCCTCACAACTCTATTTTGTGACCCTGACGTTGGGCAAGTCACTTCACTTCCCTGTGCCTCGGTTACCTCATCTGTAAAATGGGGATAGGAGTCTGAGCCCCATAATGGACTGGGACTGTGTCCAACCTGATTAACTTGTATCTAACCCAGTGCTTAGAACAGTGCTCTGCACAGAGTAAGAGCTTAACATGTACCGAAATTATTTATGATTTATTATTGCTGGCATGTCATTACCCTCCTACAAGCCTGTTTGGGGTATGGTCTTGGTCTGAACTGGTATCTCCCCCCTTCTAGACTGTGAGCTTGTTGTGGGTAGGGATTGTCTGGGTTGCTGAATTGTACTTTCTAAGCGCTTAGTATTCATTCATTCAATCGTATTTAGTACAGTGTTCTGCACACAGTAAGCGCCCAATAAAGGCGATTGAATGAATGAATGAACGAATGAACTCTAACCTGTTCCCCGAGTGCGAGGATCTTCTGAGAATGGCTCTATCTCTGGCTTCATGCTCTGGTTCCATCATCATCATCGTCATCATCAATCGCATTTATTGAGCGCTTACTGTGTGCAGAACACTGTACTAAGCGCTTGGGAAGTACAAGTTGGCAACATATAGAGACAGTCCCTACCCAGCAGTGGGCTCACAGTCTAAAAGGGGGAGACAGAGAACAAAACCAAATATACTAACAAAATAAAATAAATAGAATAGATATGCACAAGTAAAATAAATAAATAAATAGAGTAATAAATATGTACAAACATATATACATATATACAGGTGCTGTGGGGAAGGGAAGGAGGTAAGATGTGGGGATGGAGAGGGGGACGAGGAGGAGAGGAAGGAAGGGGCTCAGTCTGGGAAGGCATCCTGGAGGAGATGAGCTCTCAGTAGGGCCTTGAAGGGAGGAAGATGGGCAGAGGGAGGGCATTCCAGGCCCGGGAGATGACGTGGGCCGGGGGTCGATGGCGGGACAGGCGAGAACGAGGTACGGTGAGGAGATTAGCAGCAAAGGAGCGGAGGGTACGGGGTGGGCTGTAGAAGGAGAGAAGGGAGGTGAGGTAGGGGGCGAAGTGATGGAGAGCCTTGAAGCCCAGGTTGAGGAGTTTCTGCCTGATGCGCAGATTGATTTGTAACCACTGGAGATTTTTGAGGAGGGGAGTAATATGCCCAGAGCGTTTCTGGACAAAGATATTCCGGGCAGCAGCATGAAGTATGGATTGAAGTGGGGAGAGACACGAGGATGGGAGATCAGAGAGAAGCCTGATGCAGTAGTCCAGACGGGATAGGATGAGAGCTTGAATGAGCAGGGTAGCGGTATGGATGGAGAGGAAAGGGCGGATCTTGGCAATGTTGCGGAGCTGAGACCGGCAGGTTTTGGTGACGGCTTGGATGTGAGGGGTGAATGAGAGAGCGGAGTCGAGGATGACACCACGGTTGCGGGCTTGTGAGACGGGAAGGATGGTAGTGCCGTCAACAGAGATGGGAAAGTCAGGGAGAGGGCAAGGTTTGGGAGGGAAGACAAGGAGTTCAGTCTTCGACATGTTGAGCTTTAGGTGGCGGGCAGACAACCAGATGGAGATGTCCTGAAGGCAGGAGGAGATGCGAGCCTGGAGGGAGGGAGAGAGAGCAGGGGCAGAGATGTAGATCTGGGTGTCACCACCGTAGAGATGATAGTTGAAGCCGTGGGAGCGAATGAGGTCACCAAGGGATTGCGTGTAGATCGAGAAGAGAAGGGGACCAAGCACTGAACCTTAGGGAACCCCCACAGTAAGAAGATGGGAGGGGGAGGAGGAGCCTGCAAAAGAGACTGAGAAAGAACGACCGGAGAGATAAGAGGAGAACCAGGAGAGGACGGAGTCTGTGAAGCCAAGGTCAGATAGCGTGTTGAGGAGAAGGGGGTGGTCCACAGTGTCGAAGGCAGCTGAGAGGTCGAGGAGGATTAGGGCAGAGTATGAGCCGTTGGATTTGGCGAGCAGGAGGTCATTGGCGACCTTTGAGAGGGTGGTTTCCGTGGAATGTAGGGGACGGAAGCCAGACTGGAGGGGGTCGAGGAGAGAGTTGTTGTTGAGGAATTCTAGGCAGCGCGTGTAGACAACTCTTTCAAGGAATTTGGAAAGGAATGGTAGGAGAGATATGGGGCGATAACTAGAATGTGAGGTGGGGTCAAGAGAGGGTCTTTTTAGGATGGGAGAGACATGGGCATGTTTGAAGGTAGAGGGGAAGGAACCAGTGGAGAGTGAGCGGTTGAAGATGGAAGTTAAGGAGGGGAGAAGGGATGGAGCGAGATATTTCATGAGATGAAATCCTTTCTCTCCACCCCTGCTCACTCTCTCCAGGGCAGGTGGGGCTGGTGGGGTCACTGACCTCCTCTAGACCGTGCTGGTCTCCTCATTCTCCTTGGATTCCTTGGTTTAGTCAGCCAAAAAGGGACGGCCAGGAACCCTCATACACTTTCCGTTCTCCCATGGATGCTGACCTGCTCTACAGACGGGCCCCATCCCCATAGATATAGAAGTCACTGCTCTGAGCGTGATCCCTGAAGGACATGCTTGGGCCCCTGTGGAGGGATCACGGGGTCTAGGCGATGCGAGAACCCTCTGGAGATGAGGATCTGGCACTCTCAACTGCAAGAACGGTCCTGGCTCGTTAGGTTCCCGTGGAAATAACAGCATCTTTTTCTACATAAGTATCCATACATACGTATACCAGTACCGACAGAGAGAGAGAGAGAGAGAGAGAGAGAGAGAGAGAGAGAGAGAGAGACCGTGAGAGAGTGTTATGATTCTGAATAGGAGAAGCAGCATGATTTAGTGGAATGAACCTGGGCACGAGAGTCCCAGATCTCCCAAATACTTGCCCGGTGACCTTGGGCAAGTCTATTCACTTCTCCGGGCCTCGATTTCCTCAGCTGTAAAATGGAGATGCAATACTGGTTCTCCCTCCTACCTAGACTATGAACCGCATGTGGGACAGGGTTTATGTGCAACCTGAATAATTTTTATCTATCCCAGCGCTGAGAACAGTGCTTGACACGACGTAAGTGCTTAACAACTGACATATCAAAAATATATCCTCATCTCCTCATTGGGGAAGTATGATTGGTTACCCAGAGTAACCAATGGAGAATCAGAGTTCTAAACACAGCGGTAGGGATTGACAGATTCATTCATTCATTCAATCGTATTTGTTGAGCGCTTACTGTGTGCAGACCACTGTACTTAGGGCTTAGGAAGCACAAGTTGGCAACATATAGAGACGGTCCCTACCCAACAGTGGGCTCACAGTCTAGACGGGGAAGACAGAAAACAAGACAAAACATATTAACAAAATAAAATAAATAGAATAAATATGTACAAATACAATAAATAAATAAATAAATAGAGTAATAAATACGTACAAACAAATATACATATATGCAGGTGATGTGGGGAGGGGAAAGAGGTAAGGTGGGGGGATGGGGAGCGGGAGGAGGGGGAAAGGAAGGAGCTTAGTCTGGGAAGGCCTCCTGAAGGAGGTGAGCTCTCAGTAGGGCTTTGAAGGGAATAAGAGAGCTAGCTTGGTGGATGTGCGGAGGGAGGGCATTCCAGGCCAGGGGGATGACGTGGGCTGGGGGTTGACGGCGGGACAGGCGAGAACGAGGCACGGCGAGGAGATAAGCGGCAGAGGAGCGGAGGGTGCAGGACAGATTGGCAAGATCAGTTAGTGTCTGGAGACTAGAAGCAGCTTGGCCTAGAGGAAAGAGAATGGGCCTGGAAGTCAGAGAACCTGGGTTCTAATCCCGACTTCAGCGATCATCTGCTGTGTGACCTTGGGCAAGTCATTTCATTTTCCGGTGCCTCATTTACCACCTCTGAGAGGCTGATAGTCCCATGTCGAACAGGGACTGTGTCCACCGTGATTTTCCTGTATCTACTCCAGTATGTAGCCCCATGATAGCTGGATGACCTTGGGCAAGTCATTTCACTTCTCCTGTACATCAATCTCCTTATCTGTAAAACGAGGATTAAATCCTATGCCGTCTTTACTAACTGTGAGCTCCATGTGGACAAGGGCTATATCCAGCCTGACTATTCCATTATTCATTTATTCAGTCGTATTTATTGAGCGCTTGCTATGTGCAGAGCACTGTACTAAGCGCTTGGAAAGTACAATTCAGCAGCAGAGACAATCCCTGTCCATAACAATAATAATAATGATATTTGTTAAGCGCTTACTATGTGCAAAGCACTATTCTAAGCGCTGGGGAGGTTGCAAAGTGATCAGGTTGGCCCACGGGGGGATCACAGTTTTAATCTCCATTATACAGATGAAGTAACTGAGACACAGAAAAGGTGACTTGCCCAAAGTCACACAGGGGCTCACAGTCTAGAACGGGGGAGACAGGCTTCAAAACAATTAAACAGATGTTGGGGATTCCAACCTTTCCCGCTATTTGACATCTCCCAACATTTGGGAAGAACTCTTACAGGGAGGAATTGCTGATAGTGCCAGTGGCTGTCCAAAGCTGATCACACTCTCTCAGCCCTACCTGTCATTTACCCACTGCAAAGGATTCTGGGACCCACTGAAGGCCGAAGTGACTGTCCACAGTGCTGACGCTGTGCTGGAGCACCGTAGCTTGGCAGGTAGTTGGCGTGGTAGCAAGGTTTGAGGAGGAAGAAGGAGAGGTGTGTGATGGTTGGGGATTACTGAACTGGAAGACACCTCCCCTCCTTCTATCAGCCCTGCCCCGTTGGGTGGCGCGGCCCTGGTCCGAACCCTAATTTAGTCCCCAGACTGACTCCATCTCTTCCATCCTCATTCTTGTCCCCCACTGCCCCTCCATCCCACTCACCCCCGGTCACTCTCACCGGGGCAGCGTGGGATTGGAGTTCCCTGACCTCTGTGGGACTGGTCTGGTCCTCTCTTTCCTCTCAGACTCATGGGTGCGGTCATCCAGGAAGGAACAGAGAGGAGCCCTCGGTCCCTCTCTTCTCACCTTCAGACCCTGACTAGCTCTCCAGGTGGGTCCTCGTCCCGGTAGATAAAGCAGGAGCTGCTCCGAAGGGGATCCTTGGAGAATGACTCGGGGCCCTGCTGAGGGACCTCGTGGCCTGGACAAGCCAAGCATTCTCTGGTCACGTGATTTCTGAGGGTGCTGAAACACAAGGGCCCGGTCTCTGAAGCATCAGCGATCGTGCCGGCCTTCGGAGCTTCCATGGAAACAGAGGCATAAGGATCCCCACATCCCAACGGTTCCTGATTTTAATGACAGTCTTTAGCCATTGTGAATGGTTTCACCTTTGTCTAATTCACAACCTGAGACACTAAATCTGTCAATCAATCAGCGAACTATAGCTTTTTCCTATGGCTTTTGGGAAGCGTTTAATACATATCAGACACTGTACGAAGTGCTGATGTAGTTACAAGCTAATCAGAGTGGACACTGTCCATGTCCCCCATGGGGCGCACATCTCAATCCCCACTTTACATATGAAGGAACGGAAGCACGAAGAAGTTAAGCGACCCTCACCAAGGTCACACAGTAGACATGTGGTGGAACCGAGATGAGAATCCATGTCTATTTGAATCCCAGGCCCACCCTCTACCAAATAGGCAAAGGTGTTTCTTCTGACATGTCCTGATTGCAGATCCGTTGACGCTCTGTTCATACTGACTATATAAACGGTACTCTTGGATCAAACTTTTGTCCGCTTTCTCATCTTTCCCTTATCTCCTTCTTCCTCTACCTAATTTGTTCTGTTTCTATCTCCCCAGTTAGATCATAATCTCCTGGACAGCACGAAAAATGCAGTTATATCTCTTTTTCAACTCTCCAGAGAGCTTACTACACTAAATACCATTGATAATAATGAGAGTAATAATTATGGTCCTTGTTAAGTGATTACTACGTGTCAAGCACTGTTCGAAGTCCTGGAGTAGATGCGACATACTCAGGTTTTACACAGTCTCAGTCCCACATGGGACTCACAGTCCCAATCCCATTTTACAGATGAGATAACTGAGGCACCGAGAAGTGAAGTGACTTGTCCAAGGTCACATGGCAGGCAAGTAGAGGAGTGGGGATTAGAACATGTGAGCTCTGACTCCCAGGCCCGTGCACTGGATGGATGGATGGATGGATAGATGAATAGTTGGAAGGATGGATGGATGGATGGATGGAAGGAAAGATGGATTGATGAGAGATGATGGATTTGATAAGACAGATGAAGCTGCAGTCGCCCTTTCTTCCCTTATCCCATATGACCTCCCATTTTCCAACTTTCATTCCCACCCCCAGAGTCATGCTAAAGAGCATATCATTGTATTTCCATAGCCATTACTAATAATGATATCATTATTGAATTTATTGACAGGTTGTGTGCCTAAACTGTTCCACTTGCAGGAGTAGAAAAAAAATCATTCATTCATTCGATCGTATTTATTGAGTGCTTACCGTATGCAGAGCACTGTACTAAGCGCTTGGAAAGTTCAATTCGGCAACATATAGAGATAGTCCCTACCCAACAACGGGCTCACAGTCTAGAACAGGGAAACAGACAGCAAAACAGAACTAGTAGACAGGTCTCAATACCATCAAAATGAATAGAGTTATAGATATACACACATCATTAATATAGTAAATAGAGTAATAAATATGTGCAAATATGCACAAGTGCTGTGGGGAGGGGAAGGAGGTACGGCAAACGGAATGAGTGGGGGCGATGGGGAGGGGAGGAGGAGGAGAGAATAATTGGGGGCTCAGTCTGAGAAAGCCTCCTGGAGGAGATGAGCTCTCAGTAGGGCGTTGAAAGGAGGAAGAGAACTAGTTTGGGAGATGTGTGGACGGAGGCCATTCCAGGCTAGAGTAGAACGTGGACCCGGGGTCGACGGCAGGACAGGTAAGAACGAGGTATAGTGAGGAGGTGAGCAGCAGAGGAGCAGTGTGCGGGCACGGCAGTAGAAGGAGAGAAGGGAGGTGATGTAGAAGGGGACAGGGTGATGCAGAGCTTTGAAGCCAGTAGTGAGGAGTTTTTGCTTCATGCGAAGGTTGAGAGGCAACCTGGAGATTTTTGAGGAGGTGAGTGACATGCCTAGAGCGTTTCTGTAGAAACATAATCCGTGCAGCAAAATGAAGTATAGACCAAAACGGAGAGAGACAGGAGGATGGGAGATCAGAAAGGAGGCTGTTGTAGTAAGCCAATAGGAATAGGCTGAGAGATTGTACACAACAATGTAGCAGTTTGGATGGAGAGGAAAGGACAGATCTTGGGGATGTTGTGGAGGCAAGACCGGCTGTTTTTGGTGATGGATTGGATGTCTGGGCTGAGTGAGAGATCAGGGTCAAGGATGACACTAAGGTTGTGGGCTTGTGAGATGGGAAGGAAGGTAGTGCCATCCACAATGACGGAAAACTCATGGAGAGGACAGGGTTTGGGGGCTGGGGGAAGATAAGGAGCTCAGTCTTGAACATGTTGAGCTTTAGATAGCGGGTAGACATCCAGATGGAGATGTCAGGGAGGCAGGAGGAGATACGAGCCTGGAGGGAAGGAGAGCGAACATCATCATCATCATCATCATCAATCGTATTTATTGAGCGCTTACTATGTGCACAGCACTGTACTAAGCGCTTGGGAAGTACAAATTGGCAACATATAGAGACAGTCCCTACCCAACAGTGGGCTCACAGTCTAAAAGGGGGAGACAGAGAACAAAACCAAACATACTAACAAAATAAAATGAATAGAATAGATATGTACAAGTAAAATAAATAAATAAATAAATAGAGTAATAAATATGTACAAACATATATACATATATACAGGTGCTGTGGGGAAGGGAAGGAGGTAAGATGGGGGGGTGGAGAGGGGGACGAGGGGGAGAGGAAGGAAGGGGCTCAGTCTGGGAAGGCCTCCTGGAGGAGGTGAGCTCTCAGCAGGGCCTTGAAGGGAGGAAGAGAGCTAGTTTGGCGGATGGGCAGAGGGAGGGCATTCCAGTCCCGGGGGATGACGTGGGCAGGGGGTCGATGGCGGGACAGGCGAGAGCGAGGTACGGTGAGGAGATTAGCGGCGGAGGAGCGGAGGGTGCGGTCTGGGCTGTAGAAGGAGAGAAGGGAGATGAGGTAGGAGGGGGCGAGGTGATGGAGAGCCTTGAAGCCCAGGGTGAGGAGTTTCTGCCTGATGCGCAGATTGATTGGTAACCACTGGAGATTTTGGGTGTCATCCGCTTAGAAATGATATTTGAAGTCGTGGGAGCGAATGAGTTCGTTCACCAAGGGAGTACGTACAGATGGAAAAATCGATTAGAAACAATTCTTGTCCCACAGGAGCTCAGAGTGTAATAGGAAGAGAAATCCTAGGGGTGTTAAGTCACTGTCCCTAGATCGCACAGCAGGCCAGTAGCAGAGCTGACATCAGACCTCAATTCTCAATCAATCAATCAATCATGTTTCTTGAGCACTTACTCTGGGCCCAGTAGTGTACTAAGCGCTTGGAAAAGTTCAATATAACAGAATTGGTAGATACATTCCCTGACCACCATGAGCATACAGTCTAGAGTGATTCCCATTCCTTTAGGCCATGATATTTGTTTTAAAAAATATGGTATTTGTTATGCACTTGCTATGTGTCAAGCACTGTTCTATACACTGGGGTAGAGACGAGGTAACCGGTTTGTCCCACATGGGGTTGAGGGAATATCCAAAGATAGAGTCAACTGATGGGCTGAGTAATTAATTGAGACTTCATGGTGATTCTCTATGGAGAGGAGACAGTTACTGAATTCAAAATGATCTTTGAGATCATTTCAAGACATTGAACATTTCTGGGGAATGAAGTCGACTCCTTGCAGAGGAAGAGGGACAGCTTCAATTTAGAGACATTGATGTTGGGGGTGAAGGAATAAGACTAAGTCAATCATGTCTATTTATTGAGTACCTACAGAGGACACGGTATTGGTATATAAGTTCATTTCCCCCAAGGAGCTTCAATTCTACTAGAAGCACCAAGCTTAGAAGCGTGTAGAAGCATGGTGCACTACTGGGATGAACACAGGCCTGGGAGTCAGAGGATTTAGGCTCTAATCCCACCTCTACCAGTTCTCTGCAGCAAAGCCACGGGAAAGTGACGTAATTTCTCTACATCTCAGTTTTCTCAATAGTAAAATGAGGATTTGATACCCGTTTCCCCTCCTGTGTACTCTGTGAATACCACGTGGGACACGGATTGTGTTGTACCAGCTTGGCCTGAATGTCCTCCAGCACTTAATACTTTGCTCGGTACTTAATAAATATCAACAGAAGCATTTTTGGTTGAGGATACCGAAATTAAAATGAATATCAGATAGGAGAGGTCAGAGAATATAAAGATATGTTCATGACTGTAGTGAAATGTTTTTGGTGCTTTCAGAGTTAAACACGAAATGCCTTTCCACATAACCACATCCATTTATTGGAAGGAGAATGGACCTGGTAGACAAAAGGACTTGTATACTATTCCTGTCTCCTCCCCTGGTCAGCTGTATGTCCGGGGGCCAGTCATTTAACTTCTCTTGCCTCAGTTACCTCATCTGCAAATTGGGGATTATGACTGAAAGTACCATGTGGGTCATTGACTGTGTCCAACCAGATTAGCTTGTATCCACCCCAGTGCTTAGTACAGTACCTGGCATGTAACAAGCACTTAACGGTACCATAAAATGAACAACAAAACTAAAACCCAGGTATACATCAAACTAATTCCATTTGCTCAATATCTGCATTCACACTAGTACTCACACAAACTCAAGCTTACCTCATCAATCATCTAGTCTTCTCCTAAAGCATCACTCAATCTACATCTCCCCTTTCCTCTCTCCTCTCACAATCGGATCGAAGGCTTTCCGCCCTATGACTACACTTCACCCCCTTTCCATCGTTAAACACGTCTTCTCAGCTCCGAAAGCAACTTTCTAGTTGCTACTCCCTATCGACTGACCTGTTTCGACTGACCCGTTTCCATCCCAGCCTGGAACTTCCTCTATTATCGACTCAAAATCAGTAAGAGCATAGTTCTTTCTGAATTCTGAGCACTGCTAAAGTCCTCCCCCCTCCAATCAGCTTCCCCGATTCATTTCGCAGCCCTCTAAACCCACTTCACCTAATTCAAGTGCGAATCAACTCATTTCCATCCTCATTTAGTGAAAAAAGCATGGACCCAGGATTTCTCCTATTGACTGTGAGCGCCTTGCGGGCAGCATATACATCTTCCAGCTCTGTTCTATTGTACTCTCCCAAGCATAGCTTAGTGGGTATAGCTTAGTGGGAGTCAGAGGACGTGGGTCTTAATCCTGCCTTTGACCCTTTTCTGCTTTGGGACGTTGGGCAAGTCGCTTCACTTCTCAGGGCCTCCGTTTCCTCACCTATAAAATGGTACGCAATAATTGTATATTCATCGTAACATTTTTTTTTCATTCTAGAAGGGGCAGAGAATGTGTCTGTTACGGTGTTCTAAAATGGATAGAGCACGGGCCTGTGAGTCAGAAAAAGTCAGAAGGAACTGGGTTCTAATTCCGGACCTGACTCATGTGTGCTGTGTAACCATGGGCAAATCATTTAGCTTCTCTGAGCCTCAGTTACCTCATCTGTAAAATGGGGGTTAAGACTGTGAGCCCCATGTGGAACAAGGACTGTATCCAACCTGCTTAACCTGCATCTACCCCAGTACTTAGGACAGTGCTTGGAACATAGAGCTTAAAAAGTTCTACTATTATTGCTATTACTCTCCGAGTGCTTAGTGCAAACAATAAGCGCTCAATCAATATGATTCAAGATTAATTGATTGATAGTAAATTAGACTGTGTCAACCTAGGCGAGTAGGCTGGAAAGACCGTGAGGGCTGGGATTGCAAACTTTCCCTCTATTTCTCATTTCCTAACATTTGGGAATCAATCAATCAATCGTATTCATTGAGCGCTTACTGTGTGCAGAGCACTGTACTAAGAGCTTGGGAAGTACAAGTTGGCAACATATAGACTCCTGGGCTCTGTCAGCCAGGAAGGAACGGAGAGGAGCCCTCCATCCCTCTCCGCTCTCCCTCAGACGCTGAGAAGCTCTTCAGACGGGCTCCCATCCCTGTAAATAAAGCAGGGTCTACTCCGAGGAGGATTCCCTGGAAGATTCCTCTGGGCCCCGCCCAGGGATCTCGTGTCGTGGACAAGTCAAGCTCCCTCTGGTCAAGTGTTTCCTGAGGCTCCTGAGAGACAGGAGCCCGGTCCCTGCAGCATCAGCGATGTTGCCGGCCCTCGGGGTTCCCGTGGAAACAGCAGCATCTGCATCACAGCTTCCCAACGGTTCCTGTTTTCAACGTCAGTCTTTAGCCACTGAGAATGGTTTCACCTTTATCTAATTCACAACCTGAAACACTCAATCTCTCAGTCAATCATCCAACGATAACTTTTTCCTATGGCCTTTGTGAAGTACTTACTATATATCAGGCACGATATCAAGTGCAGGAGTAGATACAAGCTAATCAGACTGGACAGTGTCCGTGCCCCCCGTGGGGCTCACATCTCAATCCTCATTTTACAGATGAGGGAAATGAGGCTCCGAGAAGTTAAGCGACCCTGTCCGAGGTCACACAGCAGACGATTGGTAGAACCGAGATCAGAACCCATGTCCATTTGAATCCCAGGCCCATGCTCTACCCACTAGGCAACGCTCATTCTTCAGTCTTGTTCTGATTGCGAATCCGTGAAGCTCTGTTCATACTGACTATATAAACTGTACTCTTGAATGAACTGTTCATCCACTTTTCCACCTTTCCCTTCTCTCCTTCCTCCTCTACGTAATTTATTCTGTGTCTATCTACCCCGTTAGATCATAATCCCCTGGAGAGCAGGAACATTGTATTTATATCTCTTTTCAACTCTCCTGAACTCGTATTACAGTGCTTTGCCCCCAGGGTGTGGTCAATAAAAACCATTGATAATAATGAGAGTAATAATTATGGTCTTAGGTAAGCACTTACTACGTGTCAAGCACTGCCGGAGTAGATAATAAGTAATCAGTTTGGACACAGTTCCTGTTCCAGATGGAGCTCCCAGTCACAATCCTCATTTTACAGAGGAGGTAACTGAGAAACAGAGAGGTGAAGTGACTTGCCCCAGGTCACATGGCACACAAGTAGAGGAACTGGCATTAGAACCCATGTCCTCTGCCTCCCAAGCCCATGCTCTGCATGGATGGATGGATGGATGGATGGATGGATGGATGGATGGATGAGTGGTTGGAAGTATGGATGGATGGATGGAAGGAAGAAAAAACGGATTGATGAGAGAGGGTGAATTTGACACGGCAGATGAAGCTGCAGTCATCCTTCCCTCCCTTCACCCATACCACCTCCCGTTTTTCAACATTCATACCCACCCCCAGAGTCATGCTAAAGAGCATATCATTATAATTTCGTAATCATTACGAATAATGTTATAATTACTGTATTTATTAAGAGGTTGTGTACGTAAATTATTCAACATGCCGGAGTACGAACAAAGGAATCAGTTCAGACACAATTCCTGTCCCACAGGGGCTCAGAGTGTAAGAGAAAGAGACATCTTAGAGATGTTAAGTCACTGCCCCTAGGTCACACAGCAAGCCAGTAGCAGAGCTGGCATGAGAACTCAAGTCTCAATGAATCAATCATATTTATTGAGCACTTACTCTGGGCCCAGCACTGTACTAAGCACCTGGAAAAGTTCCACATAACGGAGTTGGTAGGTACGTTCCCTGCCCACAATGAGTTTACAATCTAGAGCGATTCCCATTCCTTTAGGCCATGATAAACTTTTTAAAATACATATATATATATATGTATATATATATATATGACATTTGTGAAGCACTTGGTATGTAACAAGCACTGTTCCAGGCACTGGGGTGGATACAAGGTAATCGGTTTGTTCCACGTGGTGTTCACAGTCTTAATCCCCATTTTACAGCTGAGGTAACTGAGGCATGGAGAAGTTAAGTGTTTAGTCCAAGGTCACACAGGAGACAAGTGGTAGAGCAGGGATTAAAACCATCCCGAAACTGGATTTGCTCTACTAAGCACTTGGGAGATTTCAGTTTAACAGACTTGTTAAGCACAATACCTGAACCCAATGAGTTTACAGTCTACAGAGACTCCGCTTCCTTTAGGCCATGAGGCCTCCCCAAAACTACTGTCAGTCCTACTTAAGTCTTAGCCGCCTCTTTCCCAAACTTTGACAATTCATCAACGTCCAGCGTTTTCTGTGAACCCTGTCGGTCAGCTAAGTATCTGGCTAGGTCCGAGGGCAATTCCTTGGTTAAGGGTTGTGTGAGATTACTTGCACAAGGAAGGAGACATTTTGTCCCAGAGCGGAGACTGGTTGAGTGACCCTTTTAGGATCCTGCCCATGGCGGCCTTCATGTCCCAGATCCTCAGGCAGTAGTTGAGGGGGTTCAGGAAGGGAGGCACCACCGTGTAGAAAACAGAAACCAACAGTTCCACCATGAAGAAGGAGTCTGAGGGCAGCTTGATGTAGACAAATGCACCCGCAGAGAGGAAAACAGTGACGACAACGAGGTGGGGCAGGCAGGTGAAGAAGGCTTTGGCCCGACCCTCGGTGGCTGGCATCCTTTGCATGGCCCGGAAGATGCGCATGTAAGAGATGACGATGAGAATGAAGCAGACGACTCCTACAGCTATCCCATCGGTGACGCTAAGAGTGGTCCTCGGAGCAGGTGATTTCCATAAGGGAGGGGACGTCACAGAAAAACTGCTGGACGAAACTGGACCCACAGAAGGACAGGGAAAAGGTCGAAGCTGAAAACAAGACTCCAAGCAGGCCCCCATCGAGCCAGGAGGCGGCCGCCATCTTCCCACAGGACACTCTGTTCATGACGACCTCGTAGCACAGGGGGAGGTAGATGGCAGCGTAGCGGTCATAGGACATCACCGTGAGGACAAAATATTATGTATCTGCAAGGAAAGCCACCAGGCAAACCTGCGTTTCATAGCTTAGAAAGGAGATTTCTCTACAGTCAGTCAGGGAGTTGTGGATGGATTTGGGGACGGTGACAGAGATGTAGCAGACTTCTTAGACGGACAGGTTCCTGAGGAAGAAGTACATGGAGGTGTGGAGGCGCCAGTCGAGGGCGGTGACGGCGACGATGAGTTGATTCCCCGTCAGAGCCTCCAGTTAGACCAGGAGGAACAGCGCGGCGTGGACCAGCTGCAGCTCCCGGATCTCCGAGAAATCCCAGCAGAAGGAATTCCCTCACTGTCGTGAGATTGGCCATTTCCTTCCCAGAGTTAAATTTCCCAGATGTGTAGGAGAATACCGTTTTTAACCGTTACAAATATGTCGAAACCTCACACAGTAAGCTGTTCGTAAATACCTTTACTACTATTCCTACTTTCTTCTGATGGGAAAGTTCATGGTAACACATATCTGACTCTCCCAAGTGCTTAGTGCATTTCTCTGCTCATGGTCAGCGCTCAATACATGCCATTGATTGAGGGTTTGATTAATCAATGGCTACTTCCCCTTCTAAGCTATAAACTCCTTGCGGGGAAAGAACATGCCAACCAGCTCTATTGTACTGTACTCTCCCTAATGCGTAGTAGAGTGATCTGCACGTAGTAAGGGCTCAATAAATACGATTGATAGTTAGCACACAATAAATACCATTGATTGATCGATTGGTGGATGACACACAGCCAGTTTGAGGTTACCCATTTTTTATTCGGCTGTAAATATCAAAATAATAATAATAATAGTAATAATAATAATAATATTTGCGATTCACCAGATGAACACATACTATTTTCCAGGCACTGGAATTGATAAAGTCCAATCAGATCAGACACAGTTCCTGTCCCACACGTGGCTCAAAGTCTAAGAGGAAGGAAAACAGATATTTTAATGCTCATTTTACACATAAGGAAACTGAGGCATAGATAATTTAAGTGATTTGACTCCCAGCCCTCTGACTCCCAGCCCTTTGTTCTCTCCACTTCTATACACCCTTTATCCCCACATTAATATCGATCAACCAGTGGTATTTATTGTGTGCTCACTGTGTGCTATACTAAGCACTTGGGAGAGTACAACAGAGTTCATTCATTCATTCATTCAATCGTATTTATTGAGCGCTTACTGTGTGCAGAGCACTGTACTAAGTGCTTACTAAGTTGATAGACACGTTCCTTGTCCACACTGAGCTTCCCTCCTCCTTAAACTGTGAACCCTATGTGGGACTGGAACTGCGTCCAAACAGATTAACTAACATCCACCCCAGTGCTTAGAGCAGTGCTTGACATATGGGGAGGGCTTAATAAATAATAAATAAATTGAAAGTAATTGACAAGCATACAGTCTAGAGATGCATCGAGACTGTCTGGATCCTTCCAGGAAAACCATATTTTTTATGGTATATGTTATGTACTTACTATGTGCCAGGCGCTATACTAAGCGCCGGGTCAGATTCAAACTAATCGAGTTGGACACAGTCCCTGTCTCACATGGGGCTCACACTCTTAATCTCCACTTTACAGTTGAGGTACCTAAGGCACTGGGAAGCCAAGTGACTTGTCCAAGGCACACAGCAGACAAGGGTCAGAGCCGAGATTAGAAGTGCTTGGCACATAGTAAGCGGTTACCAAATACCATAATAATGATAATTATAATCATTATTAGGCTCTTTCCATTAGGCCACACTGCTTCTCCGCTGTAGCCGCTAATTCCCACACTCAACACTTTTCCTGACAACCTGAAAACTGATAAAGAGAACATAGACTTTTCACGTACCGGTCACCAACTGAGGTGGTAGGGATTGATTCGACCAATGTCATCCTTATCCCTTTCTCCGAACGTTGGAACCCCAAGAACAAATATCTGATTTTCACCTTTTCTCTGTTTGACGAGAGGCCGAATTAAGCCGAGTCGTGGAGGGGATGGATTGTTTTATCCCTCTCCGGTTGGGAGGTGCCGCATGACATCGTTGCATCACTATGTGGTCCCCCCGCCCCTCCCCGTCACCACTTTTACTAGTTAGGGTGCTAGTCCAGGGAGAGCCAAGGAGCCCAGAGGCAGAGTGAAACCACCTGAGACACTGCACTTCCTGCCAGGCCTTTGCTAATCTCGTGGTACACCTGGAGCTTTTTCGTTTGTTTGCTTTTATGGCATTTGTTAAGTACTTACTATGTGTCAAACGGAATTCTAAGGGCTGTTTTGACAATCTACTCAACCAGTGATCCAGGAATTCACTTTCAGATTCATAGAAGTCGTAACTGTATTCACTAAGTGCTTTCTGTGTGCAGAGAACTGTACTAAGCGCTTATTGCAGTGCTCTGCACATAGTAAGAGCTCAATTGACAAAACTGAGTTCATAATAAATGATAGGATAATGTACACAGGTGGGGGATTAAACACAGTCCCTGTCTCTCACGCTGATTACAATCTTAAAGAGGACAGGAGTCACAGCTACCAACTCCGTTGTGTCGAATGTTCCCAAGCACTTAGTACAGTGCTCTGCATCATCATCATTATCAATGGCACTTATTGAGTGCCTACCATATGCACAGCACGGTACTAAACACTTAATTCTTTGGTAGATAGCATTGATTGATTGATAGTTGTCCTTCATCCTCGAAGAAGATTTCAAACCGATAATACGAAACAGTAAGTGCTTAACAAATGCCATAATAGTGATATAGTAAGTGCTTAACAAATATCATAATAATAATATAATAATAATTACGATAAAATGCCTTAATAATAATATAGTGAGTGCTTAACTAATACCATAATAATAACATAGCAAGTGCTTAACAAATACCATAATAATAATGTGGTAAGTGTTTACCAAATTTCATAATAATAATACAGTGAGTACTTAATAAATGCCATAATAAGAATATAGTAAATGCTTAACAGATGCCATAATAATGATATCGTTAGTGCTTAACAAATACCATAATAATAATATTATAAATGCTTAATAAATGTTGAATTAATAATATAGTGATTGCTTTAAAAATCCCATAATAATAACATAGTAAGTGCTTAATATATACCATAATAATAACAGAGTGGGTGTTAAACAAATATCATAATAGTATAGTGAATGCTTAACAAATGCAACAACAATGTTAATAATAATTATTATTATAAATCTAGGCGCATTAACCTAGGTGGACCATTCTCTCCCTTGAGTTTTTCGAGTTTTCTGTTTCTGGATGTTGAACATAATGGCCCTTGGGGAATCCGAGCCTCTGTGAGTAGGCGGGATCCCCAGGGGATGGGAGAAGATGGGAGTCATACGTTTCTCAAGAGTTCGTAAAACTGGCTCCTCTGTTTCTTCAGCACGTTGGTCGGAGAGTATTTGCCATCAGTTCTGTGCTCAGAAAAGGAGACCATCAGAGATCTAGAGCACTTTCTGGCCATCGTGAGTGCAGTGGCTGAGACCTGGGTAATTCTGAAAGGTAAGAGAATCCATCAATCAAGAGGTGCTTACTCGGTGCAGAGCACTGCATTAAGCGCTTGGGAGACTACACTATTACAGAGTGGGTAGATACGTTCGCTGCCCACTGCAGGTCTACTTGTTTTGGTTTTGCCTGTCTCCCCATTCTAGACTGTGAGCCCGTTGTTGCATAGGAATTGTCTCTATCTGTGGACGAATTGTACTTTCCAAGTGCTAAGTATAGTGCTCTGCACACAGTAAGCGCTCAATAAATACGATTGAATGAATGGACTTTAAAGTCAAGAATTAGAGGCAGACGTTACTCAAACAATCAGTGGTATTATCCAGCGCTCACTGTGTTCAGATCCCTGAACGAGCGATTGTATGATCCCTGCCCCAATGAGCTTACACTGTACATGGGGAGGCAGACATTAGTCAATCAATCAGTTGCATTTATAGAGCGCTTGTGTGAAGAACACTGAATTACGCAACTGGAAGAGTTGACAGTCGAGAGGGAGCAAGTAAAGCGTTCTCATTTCATTCCAGACCTGATTCTAAGAAGACCCATGAGGAAGATGAGCTTGATTTTCCTGATCTTAATAATTGGGCTTGATACTACAGCTGAGGAAATTGAGATGCAGAGAGGTGAAGTGGTTTGCCCAAGGCCACAGAGCCAGGATTATGCTCTTTCTATTACAGCAAACTCAGGGTACAGTTTACAGGACGCGGGATAACTAGGCTGGGGAGAAATGTTCTGGTCTGAAGCAGTGACTGAGAACGGAGAAGCTTTTTTGATAATAATAATAACAATAACAATGGCATTTATTAAGCGCTTACTTTGTGCAAAGCACTATTCTAAGCGTTGGGGAGGTAACAAGATGATCAGGGTCTCCTAAATGGGACTCATAATCTTAATCCCCATTTTATAGATGTGGTAACCGAGGCACAGAGAAGTTAAGCGACTTGTCCAAAGTCACACAGTTGACAATAGACAGAACCGGGATTTGAACCCATGACCTCTGACTCAAAAGCCCACGCTCTTTCCACTGAGAAACGCTACTTATCTAATGATGATGATTATGGTATTTGTTAAGCGCTTAATATGTGCCAAGCACTGATCTAAGCCCTGTGGTAGATACAAGGTAATCAGGTTATCCCACGTGCGGCTCACAGTCTTCATCCCCATTTTATAGATGAGGGAATTGAGGCAAAGAGAAGTGAAGTGACTTGTCCAAAGTCACACAGTTTACAAGTGGTGAAGCCGGGATTAGAACCGATGACCTCTGACTCCCAAGCCAGGGCTCTATCCACTGAGCCATGCTGCTTCTCTTTGTTAAGTGGTATTTGATAAGTGCTTACTACATCATTATCATCATTACTATATCATTATTGTGGAATAATATTATTGTTATTATTCTAATTACTGTTCTGTTCTACTACTGCTGTACATTCTGTACTGTTCCACCATTCTACTATTACTCTTCTAAGAGCTGGACTAGATTACAAGTTCATTAGGTTGGATACAGTCCCTGTCTTGCATGGCGCTTACAGTCTAAGTAAGGGAGAGAGAGGAGAATTGAGGCACAGAGGTGTTAGGTGACTCGTCCAAGGTCACACAGCAAGCAGTTGGTAGAGGCAGAATTAGGATCCAGCTCCTCTGACTTCCAGGCCCATGCTCTTTCAACTAGGCCATGTTACTTCTCCCAGGCTTGTTATTTTGTGAGTCCCTTGGAGGTTGCAGAGACCATGCCCTGAGAAACTCTCCATAAGATTGGCTTCAAAGCTCTCCATCCCCTTGCCCTCTCCTAACTCACCTCCCTTCTCTTCTTCTCCAGCCCAGTCCACACACTCCGCTCCGCTGCCGCTGCTAACATCCTCACGGTGCCTCGTTCTCACCTGTCCCACT
The DNA here is from genome assembly GCF_015852505.1 of Tachyglossus aculeatus. Taxonomy (NCBI): domain Eukaryota; kingdom Metazoa; phylum Chordata; class Mammalia; order Monotremata; family Tachyglossidae; genus Tachyglossus; species Tachyglossus aculeatus. The sequence goes on along the minus strand of NW_024044853.1, from coordinate 1,126,374 downwards.
GTCTACCCTTGGCCCACTTCCTACCTCAGGCTTGGAATGCCCCCTCTCCTTACATCCGCCAAACTAGCACTCTTCCCCTCTTCAAAGCTCTACTGAGAACTCAGTTCCTCCAGAAGACCTTCCCTGACTGAGCCCCCCCGTTTTCCTCTACTCCTCCTCCCCTCCCCATCGCCCCATCTTCCTCCCTCTGCTCTACCCCCTTCCTCAATAAATACGATTGAGTAAATGAATGAATGAAGTCTTAACCTGCCCTCCATCCTGCCGCGGCCTGTGATATGGTGCCTTGCACCATATTTATTTACTTCTATTAATGTCTGTCTCCCACCCTAGTCTGAAAGCTCACTGTGGACAGGGAACATGTCTGCTGGTTCTGTTGTATTGTAATGTCCCAAACATTTAGTACAGTGCCCTGAAAATAGCCAATAAAAATATTTGTCTATTGACTAATTGATTATCAGAAGCAGCATAGCTTAGTGGAAAGAGTGTGGGCTGGGGAGTCAGAGATCCTGTGTTCTAATCCCGGTTCTGCCACTTATAAACTGTGTGACTTTGGGCAAGTCACTTAACTTTTCTGTGCCTCAGTTACCTCATTCTTAAAATGTGGATTAAGCCTGCAAGCCCCACGCGGGACAACCTGATTACTTGTATCTACCCCAGTGCTTAGAACAATGCTTGGCACATTGTAAGCGCTTGACCAATGCTATTATTATTATTATTATTATTATTATTATTATTATTGTACGCAGTAGTACTGAAAACTGGAGGAGCTTGGGTTCAGCTATAGTTGCAGCTTTCCTCGTTTTGGAGAAAGATTAAATTGCTGGGATTTTTCTCAAATATTTCCCCTCCAGGACAGCATTTCTCAATAGTCAATTAATCAATCAATCAATACTATTGATTGAATATCTTTCATTTATAGCTGCCACGCCCGGGACAGAGGGGAGCAGAGGAGAAAATGCAAAGGAGGAAAGCGTGGTTTTAATCCTCATTTTACAGTTGAGGTAACTGGGACCCAGAGAAATAAAGTGACTTTCCCAAGGTCACACAGCAGACACATAGCAGGACCGGAATTAAAGCCCATGTTTTATGACTCCCAGGCCCTTGCTCTAGCCACTACACCACACTGCTTTGATAACTTCATAATTTTAACCTCCATCCATCCCACAGGACCTTATTTCCCCACAAGGAAGAAATGGCCAATCATGCGGTGGTGAGGGAATTCCTTCTGCTGGGTTTCTCAGAGGTCCAGGAGCTGCAGCTGGTCCAGGCCATGCTGTTCCTCCTGATCTACCTGGAGGCCCTGACATGTCGCCATCACCGCCCTCGACTGGCGCCTCCACACCCTCATGTACGTCTTCCTCGGGAGCCTGTCCGTTCTCGACCTCTGCTACATCTCCGCCTGCGTCCCTAAATATATCTTCAACTACTTTGCCCAGAACCTCTCCATTTCCTTTCTGGGCTGTATTACACAAGTGTTTTTCTTTATGTTTTTGGTAATTTCCGAAATGGCCTTCCGCACGGTGATACCCTACGACCGCTACGTAGCCATCTGCCTGCCCCTGCGATACGAGGTCATGCTGGACTGAAGGATTTGTGGAAAGATGGCTGCCGCTTCCTGGTTCGGCAAGGACATCTCTGGCCTCATGCACACGGCCGCCACCTTCACTGGGCCCTTCTGCGGGTCCAGCACGATCTTCCAGTTCGTCTGCGATGCCCCCATCCCCTGGCGCTTTATGACCCCAGTGTGATTATCTGAGAAGTCGGGGTCCAAATCTCTGTTGCTAGTGTCACCTTCCTCCGTTTGGTCTCCCTCTCCCACCCCTACGTACGCATCTTCCAGGCCGTGCTGAAGATACCGTCCACTGAGGGCCAGGCCAAACCCTTCTCCACCTGCCAACCCCACCTTGCCATCGTGACTTCCCTTGTCTCCACGGGTGGGTTCGGCTACCTCAATCCATGGACAAAAGGTTCTTCCGTCTTTGACCTGATTCTGTCGGTGTTGTGTGCCATGGTGCCTAAGGCCGTGAGCCCCCTAATCTACAGGCTGAGGAACAAGGACATGAAGTCTACATTGTGAAAAATTCTGGGTGGGAAATTGTGAAACTAGATGAAAATTTCCTTTTATTTTCAAGAGATTCTCTCTTTCATCCTATCATTCTCTCCACCTCTTGACTGTAAGTTTGTTTTAGGCAGCAAAATTAACTAACTCCGCTGCATTGTCCTCTCCAAAGTGCTTAGTAATAATAACAATAATAATGATGATGATGGCATTTGTTAAGTGCTTACTATGTGCCGAGCATTGTTCTAAGCATTGGCATAAATACAAGGCTATCAGGTTGTCCCACGTGGGGCCTACAGTCTTATTCCTCATTTTAGAGATAAGTTAACTGAGGCATAGGGAAGTTAGGTGACTGGCTCAAAATCACACAGCTGACAAGTAGAGGAGCGGGGATTAGAACCCACGACTTCTGACTCCCAACCCTTGCTCTTTCCACTAAGCCATGCTACTTCACCTTAAGCGCTCAATATATGCCACTGATATATATGCCACTGATTGATTAATTCATTCAGCCTGTAATCTCTTTTTGACAGGGAATGTGTCTAACAACTGTGTTATACTCTCCCAAGTTATTAGTTCAGTCCTCTGCACACAGTAAGACCTCAATAAATACAATTCATTGAATAATTCCTGTAGATTGTAAGCTCCTTGTGGGCAGGGAATGTGTCGTCCAACTCTGTTTCATTATATTTTCCCAGGTACTTAGTACGGAGTTCTGCACACAGAAAGTGCTCAATACAAACTATTGATTGATTGTTCAGCTTAAAACCACCCCAAGCCGAAGCCCCACTGCAGGCTGCTTTATCAGAAGATCAAGGACACTTTTAATGGTATTTGTTAAGCACTTACTACGTGCCAAGCACTGTCCTAACTCCAAGGGTTGATAGAAACGAATGAGGTAGGACACAGTCCCTCTCTGACACAGGGATCACAGTCTAGGCCAGAAGGTGGAGTACTTAATACCCATTATTCTCTGAGGCAGAGAGGAGTGAAGTAACTTGCCCAACGTCATATACTAGACTGCTGGCAGAGCGAGGATTCATTCATTCATTCAATCGTATTTATTGAGCGCTTACTGTGTGCAGATCACTGTACTAAGCGCTTGGGAAGTACAAGTCGGCAACATATAGAGACGGTCCCTACCCAACAACAGGCTCACACTCTAGAAGCAGGATGCAGACAACAAAACAAAATATGTAGACAGGTGTCAAAATTGTCAGAACAAATAGAATTATAGCTACATGTACATAATTAACAGAATGAATAGAATAGTAAATATGTATAAGTAAAATAAATGGAGTAATAAATCTGTACAAATATATGCAAGTGCTGTGGGGACGGGAAGGAGATAGGGCGGGGGATGGGTAGGAGGAGAGGAGAAAGGGGCCTCAGCCTGGGAAGAGCTCCTGGAGGAGGCGAGCTCTCACTAGTGTTTTGAAGGGAGGGAGAGAGCTAACTTGGCGGATGTGTGGAGGAAGGGCATTCCAGGCCATGGGAAGGACGGGGGCCGGGAGTCGACGGCGGGACAGGCGAGAACGAGGCACAGTGAGGAGGTTAGCGGCAGAGAAGCGACGTGTGCGGGCTGGGCTGTAGAAGGAGAGAAGGGAGATGAGATAGAAGGAAGGTGAGGTAGGAGGGGGCGAGGTGATGGAGAGCCTTGAAGCTGAGAGTGAGGAGTTTTTGCTTCATGCGAAATTTGTTGATAAGCAACAACTGGCGATTTTTGAGGAGGGGAGTAACACGCCCAGAGCGTTTCTGTACGAAGATAATCCGGGCAGCAGAGTGAACTATAGATGGAGGCGGGGCAAGACAGAAGGATGGGAGATCAGAGAGGAGGCTGATGCAATAATCCGGTCGGGATAAAATGAGAGATTGAACCAGCAAGGTAGTGGTTTGGATGGAGAGGTAAGGGAAGATCTTGGCGATGTTGTAGAATGAGACCGGCAAGATCTGGTGATGGACTGGATGTGTGGGGTGAATGAGAGAGCGGAGTCGAGGATGACACCAAGGTTGTGGGCTTGTGAGACTGGAAGGATGGTAGTGCCGTCTACAGTGACGAGAAAGTCACGGAGAAGACAAGGTTTGGGAGGGAAGATAAGGAGCTCAGTCTTGGACATACTGAGTTATAGATGGCGAGAAGACATCCAGATGGAGATGTCCTGAAGAGAGGAGGAGATACAAAGCCTGGAGGGAAGGAGAGAGAGCAGGGGCAGAGATGCAGATTTGAGTGAAATCAGCGTAAGGATGATAGTTGAAGCCGTGGGAGCGAATAAGTTCACAAAGGGAGTGACTGTAGATAGAGAACAGAAGGGGACCAAGAACTGACCCTTGAGGAACCCCTACAGTAATAGGATGGGAAGGGTTGAAGGAACCCGCAAAGGAGACTGAGAATGAACGGCCAGAGATAAGAGGAGAGCCAGGAGAGTACGGAGTCTGTGAAGCGTTGGATGGCTTGTTGAGAAGAGGATGATCTACAGTATCGAAGGCAGCTGAGAGGTCGAGGAGGATGATAATAGAGTAGCAGCCCTTAGATTTGGAAGAAGGATGTCACTGGTGACCTTTGAGAGGGCGGCTTTGGTGGAGTGTAGGGGACAGAAGCCAGATAGGAGGGGGGCAAGGAGAGAGTTGGCGTTGAGGAATTCGAGGCAGCGAATGTAGATGACTTGTTCTAGGAGTTTGGAAAGGAAGGGTAGGAGGGAGATAGGGCGGTAACTAGAATGGCAGGTGGGGTCAAGATAGGATTTTTTTAGAATGGGGAGACGTGGGCATGTTTGAAGGCAGAAAGGAAGGAACCAGTGGAGAGTGAGCAGTTGAAGATGGAAGTTAAGGAGGGGAGGGGGGAAGGGGCGAGAGATTTCATAAGATGAGAGGGGTCTGAAGAGAGGAATGGGGTCTGAAACACAGGTGGCTTGAGTAGCACTTGAGAGGAGGGAGGAGATCTCATCTCATCTGGGGATACTAATGGGAAGGACGGGAGAGTAGCGGAGAGGATTGAAAGCAGGGGGGTTGGAGAAAGGGGAGGAGTGACTTTGGGGAGCTCAGACCTGATGGAGTTAATTTTACTAATGAAGTAGGAGACCAGATCGTTGGGGGGTGAGGGAAGGAGGAGGGGGAGGAACAGAGGGCCTGGGAAGGTAGTTAAATGTACGGAACAGCTGACGGGGATGATGGGCACGGATGTCAATAAGGGGGGAAAAATAGTTTTGCCTGGCAGAGGAGAGGGCAGAGTTAAGGCAGGAACGGATACACTGAAAGTGTACATGTTTGGGTTGGTGTTTAGACTTTCGCCAGCAGCGTCCAGCAGCTTGAGCATAAGAGTGAAGGAGGCGGGAAGTGGCAGTCATCTAAGGCTGTGGTTTAGTGGTGTAGAGCAGCGAAGGGAAGGGGGAGAGAGCAAGTTGAGTTGAGTAAAGAGGGTGGAGTTGAGGGCAGTAATCTGGTCATCAAGATTGGGTAGAGAGGAAGGGGAGGCGAGGTGGGGAGTGAGGCGCTCAGAAAGATGGACGGGGTCGAGAGAGCGGAGGTCTCTTTGAGGTAGTAATATAGATTTATAGGGGAGAGGAGTGTGAGTGAGGACGCAGGTGAGAAGTTTATGATCACCGAGAGAGGGATTTCAGAGTTGGTGATGGTGGAGATAGTGCAGCAGTAGGATATGATGAGGTCGAAGGTGTGACCAAGTTGGTGAGTGGGTGAGGTGGGGTGGAGCAGGAGGCTGACAGCGTCAAAGAGAGATAGAAGGCGAACGGCAGACGAGTCACCAGGAACATTCACGTGGCTGTTGAAGTCTACGAGGATCAGAGTGGGCATGGAAAAGGAGAGAAGGAAGGTAAGAGAGGGGTCAAAATGGTTTATGAAAAATTGGAGGTGGGGCCAGGGGGCGGTAGATGACGGCTACAAGAATCTGGGTGGGATAGTAGCGGCGAATAATATGGGCTTCACAGGAGGGGAAGGAAAGGGAAGGGGGAGGGGGGATGGAGAAAGAAGCCGACACCTCCTCCTTTTCCGGTGAATCTATGGGAGTGGGAGAAGAAGAGGCCTCCGCTGGAGAGAGCAACAGAAGAGGCCGTGTCATCCAGGGTGAGCCATGTTATGGTTAGGGCGAAGAGGAGGAGAGAACTGGAAAAGAACAGGTTAAGGATGAAAGGGCGCTTACCTATAATGGAACGGCGGTTCCAAAGGCCACACTTGACGGCAACTGTGGAGGGAGAAGAGGGAGGGGGAATGGTGCGAGGTGTGGGGAGGGTTTAGATTGGAATGAGTTGGCGGAGGCCTGAGCGGGAAGAGGGGGAAGAGTGGTGGCGATGAGAAATGAGAATTGGGATTGGGCGGGGGCGGGAGAAAGGTAGGGAAAGGGCTTGGTGAGAGAGAGGAAGGGAAAGGTGAGGACTGGGAAGGGCTGATGGGAGCAGGGGAATTGATAGTTCATGGTGAGGTCAGCAAAATAAATGACAGCACAGCGATTAGTTCACAATTAACATGAAGTAGCAATAATGCAGTAGTAACAATAAAATAAGTATTTGATGACGTTACAGAGATAAGTTAACAATTAGCATGCGATGGAGGTGATGGGATAAGCAGATGATGGCATCACAGAGAGCAGTTAACAATTAGCATACGATGGCAATAAAATTAGCAGATGATATCACAGAGAGCAGATAACATGCGATTGTAATACAATAAGGAGATCACGACATTACAGAGAGTAGTTAAAATGATCATGCGGTAGCAATAATAAAATAAGCAGATGATGACATCATAGAGGGCAGTTAACAATTAACATGCAGAAGCAACCATAAAATAAGCAGATAATGCGCACAACAGAAGGATGAATTGTCCATGGATCAGTCAAATCAAATCAATAAGACTAATGGCTAGGAGAGTCCTGGGGCTCTTAGCAGAAATGTCTCTGAGGAGGTGGGAATGGATTCTATGGACGGCAGTTTTGGGGTAGGGCAGAACTCTTAAGTTGGGTCATGGGAGAGGAGACGTCTGGGAAGAGGAGTAAACAGCTAAATAGGATGGGTGGGCTGATTAGGTGCGAATGGGGTTGTTAAAGTAACTCGGTAATAACGAGGACCTTTTACCCCAGGGAGGGAAACGTGGGGACCAGTCATGTCTGGTCCGGGAAGGAGGGAGTGTGGGGGCACCTCAGAGAAGGTCGCTTATTGGATGCTGGTGGGCGATGGAAGCAGGGGAATACAATGTCCCACGATCTCAGTTGGCTCCTTGGACGGAGTGTAGGTGGCTTCGAAGGGTACATTTATTGTTGATGGGGGATGGGGGCCCAGCCGAGGGGCCTCGGTGTCCTCGGGCTGGGATGCAGAAATCCGAGTGGGGGACGGCCAGGAGCCCGGCCGCGGGTCATGGGCGCCCGATAGCAGGCTGCTCGTGCAGGGAGGGAGGGAGGTCCCCGGCCCTCGTGGTGGCGTCCGGAGAATGGGAGGATCCTTCCGGGGGCAGCAGGGGCGGTGTGATGGCTGGCCGGCTTTTCATAATCGGTAACGCGGGCCCCTGTGGCGGCGCCCTGAGGAGAGGGATCCTTAGAACCCAGATCTTCTGACACCCAGGTCTGGGTTCTTTACTAGGCCAAACTTTTTCTCCTTGTTAGGGTGCCCTCTGCATTTCAGCTCAACACCTTGTTCATCTATTTCTGCCATCACATGGTAGTCATTTTCCTGACAATCTGAATATTATCAGCAACTTGTGTTGTATCAGCCACTGTCTCGGTGATATGCTTATTCTATTGTACTCTCTCATGTTCATAGTGCAGTGCCTTGCAACAAGTAAGTGCTCAATAAGCGTCATTGAGTGAAAATTTCATCATTAACGATAATAATTAACAATACTAACTTACAGATAGATTGATTACCATATGTAGAAATCATGTCGAGCTAATCTACTGTATACTGTGAAGAAGTTAGTACAGTGCTCTGCACAGCAATAACTAAAAAAGAGCATTACTTGAGGAAATTGTAAGCTAATTGAGGGCCAAAGTCTCATCTACGTTTTCTATCGTACTTTCCCAAGCACTTAGTACCGTGCTTTGCAACGAGAAAGAACTCAAGAAATGCCATTGAATCATTTATTGATGAAATAATTGAGCTTACAGTTGAAGTTACGTACATACACAAGTGTTCAGGATGGGTATAAACAGATATGTAACAGCAACAGGTGAACATGAACTAATATGATGCCTATAAATAAATAAATACAGAATAGAGGTGGCTATTCGGATGATCTATTTAGAGAGTTAGGAAAGAATAAAACATACCTTTTCTGCATCTCACTGCACTGTAGAGCCATCTCCCTCCTCCCATCTCTGCAAATACATAATTTACACCAACTATCTCCAATTGATGTTGTGGACTGCAATATCATGTCCCTGTTCCTCAGGTTGTAGAGGAGGGGGTTCAGGGCGCAGGGCACCACGATGTAGAAAACGGACACCAGATGGACCAGGGTGGAGGGGAGTCCGAGAGCGGATGGAGGTGGGCGACTATCACAGTTGAGACAAAAAGAGCCACTTGGCATTGGTATCAAACAGTCCTCGGCACTTAGTAAGCGCTAAGCAACTACCATAATTATTAATTATTATTATTCTGATTATTAAGAGCTGGGGTAGATACAAGATAATCAGTTCAGACTCAACTCTGTCCCACGAGGGGGTCACATTCTAAGTAGGAGGGAGAACAAATACTGAATCCGCATTAGGTAGATGGGAAAGTTGAGGCACAGGGAGTGAGAAACTGGGAGTCCAGCGACCTCAGTACTAATCCTGGCTCCACCCCGTGTCTGCTGTGTGACCTCGGGCAAGTCACTTAACATATCAGTACCTCAGTTTCCACATCTGTAAAATGGGGATTCAATCCCTCTTCTCCCTTTCCCTTAACTTGTAAGCCCCCTGAGGGACAGGGACTGTGTCCGACCTGATGACCTTGTATCTACCCCTGAATTTAATATGTAATACCATATTATTCACTCGTAAGCGCTGATTAAAGTATTCTGCTCACAGTAAGTCCTTGATAAATACCATTGATAGACTGATTGACTTATGTTGGGTCCCCCAATAGATTATCAAGAGCAGAGACCACGTGCATTATAGGAAGGAGCCACCGAGAAGGTCTTTCTGGGTTGGGGCAGACAATGTATCAGGAGAAGCAGAGGATCCCTATATCCCTCAGGAGAAATTTTCCTCCGCTACTGTCTTCCCCAGGGCGGCCTTCATGTACCTGTCCCTCAGGCTACAGATGAGGGGGTTCAGGGTGGGGGGTAGCACGGAGTAGAAAACGGACAGCAGGAGGTCCACGGTCGAGGGAGAGTCCTAGAGCGGCTTTAGGTGGACGAAAATCACAGCTGAGACAAAGGTAGCAACCACGACGAGGTGAGGCAGGCAGGTGGAGAAGGTTTTGGCCCGACCCTCAGCGGACAACATCTTCAGCACGGCCCAGATGATAAACACGTAAGAGGAAGTGATCAACCCCAGGAAGAAGGAACCCAAAGCCAAAGTGGCCTCTTCCATGACATGACTCTCGGAGCAGGAGATATTCAGCAGGGAAAGGTCGTCGCAGAAAAATCGCTGGATGTCCATGGGGCCGCAGAAGGGGAGAGGGAGAGTGTCTTCCGAATTCAGGGAGCCAATCAGATCGCCCCCCAGCCATGAGGCGGCAGCCAGCGTCCCACAGGCCACTGGGGGCCAAGACAGTCTCATAGCACAGGGGGAGGCAGATGGCAGCGTTGCAGTCGTAGGACACCGCCATTGAGGACGAATAGCTCTGACAAGGCCAACATGATCACTGACAAGACTCGGATCACACGGCCTGGGAGAGAGATTTCTCTACCGTCCATCAGGGGGTTGTGCATGGATTTAGGGACAGTGACAGAGATGAGGCAGAGGTTGAGGATGGACAGGTGCCTGAGGAAGAAGTTTATGGGGTGTGTGGAAGTGCCAGTCGAGGACGGTGACCCGAACACCTCTGTCTATTTATTTTATTCGTACATATTTACTACACTATTTATTTTGTAAATGATGTGCATCTAGCTTTATTTTTATTTATTCTGGTGACTTGACACCCGTCCACATGTTTTGTTTTGTTTTCTGTCTCCCCCTTCTAAACTGTGAGCCTGTTGTTGGGTAGAGACCGTCTCTATATGTTGCCAACTTGTACTTCCCAAGCGCTTAGTACAGTGCTCTGCACACAGTAAGCGCTCAATAAATACGGTTGAATAAATGAATGACAACGATGATGAGGAGATTTCCCGTTAGGGCCGCCAGGTAGACCAGGAGAAACAGCGCGGCCTGCACAAGCTGCAGCTACCGAATGTCGGAAAACTCCATTACGCCAGTGGAGAGATTGGCTATGCCCTGGGGCACACCTGGGGCTCCTGCTTAGGAACAAAGGGAGATTTTTCAGGCTCCATTGCGGAAATTAATCAATCAGTAGTATTTATTGAGTACTTATAGTGATTATGATGATGATGATGGTGGTAATGGTACTTGTTAAGCGCTTGCTATGTGGCAAGAACTGTTTTAAGCACTGAAGTAGATACAAGTTAATCAGGTTCGAAACAGTCCCTGTCCCATATGAAGCTCCAGGTATCAATCTCCATTTCACAAATGAGGTAACTGAGGCCCAGAGAAGTGAAGTGACTTGCTCAAGGTTACACAGCAGACACGTGGCAGAGCGGGGATTAGAACCCATGATTTTCTGACTCCCCGGCCCATGCTCTATCCACTACGCCATGCTGCTCCTCTTAAACAAAGGATTAAGTATTAAGTTCTTGGGAGAGTAAAATCAAACAGAGTCACTGGACATGTTTCTTGACCCTCTAGACTGTAAATTCCTGCAAGCTCGTTATAGGCAGGGAATGTGTCTGCTAATTATTTTACACTGTGTTTTCCCAAGAGCTTAGTACAGTGCTCTGCACATAGTAAGAACTCAATAAATACCATTGATTGATTGATTGAAGGAGCTTCCAGTCTGGAGCCGTTCATTCTCAGTCTCTACTGCTGGCTCCTCCTCCTCCTCCCATCCTCTTACTGTAGGGGTTCCTCAAGGTTCAGTTCTCGGTCCCTTTCGGTCCTCGATCTACACTCACTCTCTTGGTGACCTCATTCGCTCCCACGGCTTAAACTATCATCTCTACGCTGATGACACCCAGATCTACATCTCTGCCCCTGCTCTCTCCCCCTCCCTCCAGGCTCGCATCTCCTCCTGCCTTCAGGACATCTCCATCTGGATGTCTGCACGCCACCTAAAACTCAACATGTCCAGGACTGAACTCCTTGTCGTCCCTCCCAAAGCCTGCCCTCTCCCTGACTTTCCCATGACGCTTGACGGCACTACCATCCTTCCCATCTCACAAGCCCGCAACCTTGGTGTCAGCCTCGACTCCGCTCTCTCGTTCACCGCTCACATCCAAGCCGTCACGAAAACCTGACGGTCTCACCTCCGCAACATTGCCAAATCTGCCCGTTCCTCTCCATCCAAACTGCTACTCTACTCGTTCAAGCTCCCATCCTATCCCGTCTGGAGTACTGTATCAACCTCCTCTCCGCTCTCCCATCGTCCTGTCTCTCCTCACTTCAATCCATACTTCATGCCGCTGCCCGGATTGTCTTTGTCTAGAAACGCTCTGGGCATGCTACTCCCCCCCCTCAGAGATCTCCAGTGGCTACCAATCAACATTCGCATCAGGCAAAAACTCCTTACCCTCAGGTTGAAGGCTCTCCATCACTTCGCCCCCTCCTACCTCACCTCCCTTCTCTCCTTCTACAGCCCAGCCCGCACTCTCCGCTCCTCTGCCGGTAATCCCCTCACTGTGCCTCGTTCTCGCCTGTCCCGCCGTCGACCCCCGACCCACGTCATCCCCCTGGCCTGGAATGCCCTCCCTCCGCACATCCGCCAAGCTAGCTCTCTTCCTCCCTTCAAGGCCTTACTGAGAGCTCACCTCCTCCAGGAGGCCTTCCCAGACTGAGCCCCCTCCTTTCTCTCCCCCTCCTCCCCCTCCCCATCCCCCCGCCTTACCTCCTTCCCCTCCCCACAGAACCTGTATATATGTTTGTACGTATTTACTACTCTATTTAGTTATTTATTTTACTTGTACATATCTATTCTATTTATTTTATTTTGTTAATATGTTTTGTTTTGTTCTCTGTCTACCCCATCTAGATTGTGAGCCCACTGTTGGGTAGGGACCGTCTCTATATATTGCCAACTTGTACTACCCAAGCTCTTAGAACAGTGCTCTGCACACAATAAGCGCTCAATAAATACGATTGAATGAATGAATGAATGAATGAATGAATCTACTCTATGACTTTGGAGAAGTTCCTTAACTTCTCTGTGCCTTAGTTACGTCATCTGTAAAATGGGTATTGATGGTAAGCACCATTTGGGATGTAGACTGTTTTCAACCTGATTATCTTGTACAGTGCCTGGCATAGAGTAAGTGCTTAATAAATACTATTTAAAAAAAACAGGAGCGGATCCTGCCTTTCGGTTTGTCATCCGACATCACTGATTGTAATAATAACTGTGGCATTTGTCAAGCACTTACTTTGTGCGAAGCACTGCCCTAATCCCTGGGGTAATAAAAATAATAATAATGGCATTCGTTAAGTGCTGACTATGTGCCAAGCACTGTAATATGCTGTAGGATAGGTACAAGATAATTGGATTGGACACAGTTTCTGTCCCACATTGGGTTCACAGTCTTAATCCCCATTTTACAGATAAGGTAACTGAGGCCGAGAAAAGTGAAGTGACTTGCCCAAGGTCACACAGAAGACAAGTGGCAGAGCCGGGATTAAAACCCACGCCCTTCTGACTCCCAGTCCCAAGCTCTATCCACTAGGCCATGCTGCTACCCTCATGTTGGACACAGACCCTGTCCCACACGGGGTTCAAAATCTCAGTAGGAAGGAGAACAGGTATTGCGTACCCTTTCTACCAATGAGAAAACTGAAGCCCAGTGAAGCTCAGTGACTTGCCCAAGTTCACACAGCAGGCAAATATCAGAGATGGGATGCATTAGTTAATTTATATGTCTCAATTTCCTCGTCTATAAAATTAGAATTCCATCGTTTTTCCCCATCCCCCTTTGACTATGTGTTCCATATGGGACAGGGATTATGTCTAAAATGGTGATCTTGTATCTACTCCAGAGCTTAGTACAGTGCTTTATACATAGTAACCACTTAGCCGTTATCCCCGCTATCTCTATACTGTAAGTTCATTGCGGGCAGGGGATGTGTATAATTGTTGTATTATCCTCTCCCAAGCGCTTAGTACAGTGGTCTTCACGCAGCAAGCGCTTACAATGCTCCCCATGCAGTAAGCGCTCAATAAATACGATTGAATGAGTGAATGCAAACCTGACCCAGCACTGTGGCCGTTTAGGGACGGAGATGGATCCGGTGAGTCTGGCATGTGGTGGGGGAAGAGTTTGGGGTTGTCGGGGCTGAGGGAGGGGCGGGAATCTGTCAGAACCGGGGTGGGATGAGGACACTTGTCCTTCGTCACTTCGGATAGGAGACGGGGACCGTGGGCCTCTGACTCTGCCTTGATCCCTGGAGAGATTGAACTCCAGTGCATTTGTAGACAAACATGGCAGCACCCCGTATCACTCTCTCCCTCCCACCTCCCTATCTTTATCTCTCTCTCCCTCACACACACACACACACACACTCCTCAGCCCACTTTTATACACACACACAACATACACACACAACCCTCACACCACTGTCATACACAAAAACAAACACACGCTTCCCAGACTTGTTTCAAACACACCCACGCCACACCACGGTCGTGCCCACACACAACCATCCCATCCCTGTCAAACACACACAAATACATGCACACACACCTCACTCCACTGTCTTTCTCTCTCTCACACGCACACACACACGCGCACATACACACACACCCATACACATACACACACACTCCTGAAATCAATAGATTTCCAATAATTTCTGGTCCTGCCCAAATGTAGAATCGAGGAGGAGAAGGAGAGCTGGAATGAAGAGAAGGAAAAGGAAGAAAATAAGGAAGAAGAGAGGGAGGAGGAGGTGAAGTAAAAGGACAAAGTGGAGGAGTAGAAGGAATAGAAGAAGGAAAAGGAGAAGGAGGAGAAGAAAGAAGAGGAGGAGGATGAAAATGATAAGAAACAGGAGAAAGAAAGAAAGAAAGAAAGAAAGAAAGAAAGAAAGAAAGAAAGAAAGAAAGGAAGAAAGAAAGGAAGAAAGGAAGAAAGAAAGAAAGAAAGAAAGAAAGAAAGAAAGAAAGAAAGAAAGAAAGAAAGAAAGAAAGAAAGAAAGAAAGAAAGAAAGAAAGAACAGAAAGAAAAGAAAGATACAGCTGATGTAAGCTAGACCTGGGGGTCTCCAAACGTCAGGATAGCCGAAATCTATGGTTCTTTATGGCCCACGTTCCTTGCCCAGCTTCTCTTTTGGCAGCCAATCCATCGGTGGTATTTACTGAGCGCTTACTATCCGTCTTTCCCCCCATTTCAATCAATTCATCAATGGTATTCACTGAGCCCTTACTGTGTACAATTAAATATCTGTAATATACGTACGTATCTGTAATTTATTTATTTACCATAATATCTATCTCCCCGTCTAGACTTTAAGCCTGCTGTTGGCAGGGATCGTTTCTCTTCATTGCTGTACTTTCCGAGTGCTTAGTCCAATACTCTGCGCTCAATAAATTGATAGAAAGAATGAAGAAATGAATGAATGTGTGCAGAACGCAATACTTAGAACTCGGGAGAGTATGATACAACAGAATTAGCAGACACCTTCCCTGCTCATAACCAGCCTCCAGTCTAAGAAGGACTGGTAACTCACTCCCAACAATACAAGCGGGACTTCTTCCTAGCTCCATCCTTCCCCTCTTTCCTACCATTTTCTCTCACCTCCATAAATGGGTCAGAGGGTTCCGGACCAGGAAGCCAGTGGGAGAGGGAGAATTGAAAAAAATCTCTTTAATCTCTCCCCAAGGACCTTTATCATAAACACTAGACTATCAGCTCCTGGAAGGCAGGGATTTTTTCCATCAGCGGAATTATCCTCTTCCAATAGACCCTCTAGACTCTAAGTTCATTGTGGGCAACTACCAACTCTGTTCTAGTAGACTCTCCCGAGTGTTTAGCACCATGCTCTGCACATAGTAAGCGCTCAGTTCATACCATTGATTTTTTGATTATTTTAATGCCTGTCTCCCCTTCAAGACTGTAAGCTCATTGTGGGCAGGGAATGGGTCAACCATCTATTTTACTGGACTCTACAGAGGGCTTAATACAGTGCTCTGCTCGCAGTAAGTACTCAATCAATACTATTGATTGTTTGTGGCCAGGAAAAGTTCCTACCAACTCTGTTCTTCTGTGCTCTACCATGCTGCTTCTCTGGTTGCCTTAAAACGACACAGATAAGATGGCTCAGACACCCTCTTTAATAGTAATCATAATAATTATGGCATTTGTTAAGCACTTACTGTGTACCAAGCACTGTTCTAAACACTGGGGTAGATGCAGGGTAATAGGGTTGTCACTGGTGGGGCTCACAGTCAATTCCCATTTTACAGATAAGGTAACCGAGGCACAGAGAAGTTAATTGACTTGCCCAAAGTCACGCAGCTGACAAGTGGTAGAGTTAGTATTAGAATCCATGACCTCTGACTCTCAAACCCGTGCTCTTTCCAGTAAGCCATACTGCTGCCCTTCACAAAACAGGTACCATCTGTACAGCTACCACACATGAGGTGCTTTGTGCCTGAAAAAGTCTGATTAATGTGAGAGCAAGGAATTCTCAGCAGCTCCAGAAATGCCAACCCTGACAACCGTGTACCGGTCTTTGGCCTTGTAGCATAAAGCATCGAAGTAACGTAGTTTAGTGTCTAGAGCATGGACCTAGGAGTCAGAAGGACCTGGGTTCTAAACCCTGCTTTGTGACCTTGGGAAAGTCATATAACTTCGCTGTACCTCATTTCCCTGATCTGTAAAATGAGGAAATGTTTAGAACAGTCAGCCCATCGTATCCATTGAGTGATTACTGTTTGCAGTGCACTGTACTAAGTACTTGAGAGAGTACAATTTATCAATATAACGGGCACATTCTGTGACAGTGTAGCAGTGACAAACACAAAGGAAGAATTTAACAAATATCATTATTATTGGTGGTGATAATAATAGCAAATTGTATTTGCTAAGTGCTTACTATGTGTCACACGCTGTTCTTAGCGCTGGGGTAAACCCAAGATATTCCGGTTGGATACAGCCCCTGCCCTACATAGGGCTCACAGTCTTAATGCCCTTTTCGAGTTGAGGGAACTGAGGCACGAAGAATTAAAATGACTTGCTCCAGGTCACACAGTGGCCAGTGGCGGATTCGGGATGATGATGACCCAGGTCCTTCTGACTCCTAGGCCAGTGCTCTATCCATTAGGCCACGCTATGTTCTGCATAATTATGGTGGCTGAGCAGGATGCAGAGGGTATTTCCACGGGGAAACTCCCAATTAATCCACAGGAAGTGAGGTGTCATTGCTGCACAGGAACGAGCCGCGGGGCATTTAGCTTCTCCCAGCACCTTGAATAGGTCTTCTGCTCAAGGCCCCAAGGGGTAGCAGCTGCCGGGGGTTGGGGGCAGGTGCCGAACCGTCTTAGAGGGGCTCAGGATGCTTTCGAGCCTTTATCTTTCCCAGAAATCTCCATCAGGCTCCACACACGGACAGGAGAGGCCTAATCCCAGCCTTGGGACCGAGGAGGTGAATATCGGTGCAGAAGGGAAGGAGAGGAAAAAAAGGCAGGGTTTGGAGCGTGTGCAAGTGTCTCTGTGTGTTGTAGCCGATACTTAACCACTGTATGTATTGATTGCTTACCGTTTGTTTCAACAAAAACGTATTGGAAAGAGCACGGGCTTGGGAGTCAGAGGTCGTGGGTTCTATTCTCGACTACGCCAAAGCTGAAGCACAGGGAAGTTAAGTGACTTGCCCAAAGTCAAACAGCTACGGAGCCGGCATTAGAACACACGACCTCTGACTACCAAGCCCAGGCACTGAGCCACGCGGCTTCGCTGCTGAGCCACGCTGCTTAAGGTATTTAATCAGCTCACCCCCTCCTACCTCACCTCTCTGATTATCTACTCCGGCCCAGCCCGCACACTCTGCTCCTCTAGCTTCAGTTTACTCACTGGGCCCCGATCCTGTCTATCTCGCTGCTGACCCTGTTACCCGGCCCGACCCCTAGCCTGGAACTCTATCCCTCCTCCTCCGTTCACTCCTGGCCGCCACTCTGTCCACATCCAAAGCATTATCAAGATCACATTTCCTCCGTGAGGCCTTCCCCAATTAAGCCCGCTTTTTCCTTTTTCCCTCTCCCTTCTACGTTGCCTGTGCACTTGAATCTGTGAACATTAGACATGTAACATTCTCCCCACTCCCAACCCCACTTACACGCTGATGACTTTGGGCAAGACGAGAAGCAGAAGCGGCGTGGCTTATTGGAAAGAATCCGGGCTTGGGAGTCAGAGTTCGTAGGTTCTAATCCCGGCTCCGCCACTTGTCAGCTGTGAGACTTTGGACGTCACTTAACTTCTCCGTGCCTCAGTTACCTCATCTGTAAAATGGGAATTAAAACTGTGAACCCACGTGGGACAACCTGATTATCTTGTATCTACCCCAGAGCTTATAACTGCTTGGCACATAGTAAGCGCTTAACAAATATCATTATCATCAAGTCATTTCACCTCTGCGTTCCTCAGTTCCCTCGTCTGTCAAGCAGGGATTTAATTCCTGTTTTCCCTCCTACTTACATTAGGGGCCCCATGTAGGACCTGATGATCCTGTTTTATTATTAATAATATTTATTGAACACTCACTATGTGCAGAACACGTTATTGGAACAGTGCTTGGCACATAGTAAATGATTCACAAATACCACAATCATCATTATTAGCTCCACCTGCAGCATGGTTTACCTTTTCTGAACAGCGTGGCCTCATGGAAAGAGCATGGGATGGAAGACAGAGGACATGGGTTGTAATCCCAGCTCGGCCACCTGTCTGCCGTGTGACCTTGGGTAAATCACTTCACTCCTTGGGATGGTGTTTTATACCTTGTTTTCAAGGTGGCTAAACCCCACCCAATCTCACTAAATGAGCAGTTTCACCTTGTTTTCAGCTATTGCTTTCGGAAGACCTAGAGAACAAAGTTAAGATGTGTTGTGAACTGGATTGCCTTGGTAATCAGACGCGGTCAAGCAAGCCTACAGCTGAATTGGTTAGGAGGGAATGGGGCAAATGCAAGCTCTTATCCATTATGGTTTCCCATTACAAGTAGGGTGAAGATTTGGGGAGCAGGTAGGAAATTAAGTGGAAGGAGCCCAGGCCTGGGAGTCAGGAGGACCTGGGTTGTAACTTCAGCCCTGCCACCTGTCTATTGTGTGAACCAGGGCAAGTCGCTTCACTTCTCTGGGCCTCAGTTACTTCATCCGTCAAATGGGGATTAAAACTGGAAGCCCCAAGAGGGACATGGATTATGTCTAACCTGATTATCTTGTACTTACCCCAGCGCTTAGTGTAGAGCCTGGCACTTAGAGAGTGCTTTACAAATACCATTAAAAAATCCCCGCATAAGAAATGCCTGGGAAAGCGGCTCTAGGAAGGGGAGAGAATTGAGGCAAGAAAGGGATGTGGTGGAGTTTAGGGGAGACCCGCTGGATGACTTCAATTTCCTTAACAAAGTAATTGGTGAAGGAGGGGAGGAGAGAGACTTTGAGGTGTGAGATGGTTAAAAGATAAATCCTTGTGGGCAATCAATCAATCAATCGCATTTATTGAGCGCTTACTGTGTTCAGACCACTGTACTAAGCGCTTGGGAAGTACAAGTTGGCAACATATAGATACGGTCCCTATCCAACAACGGGCTCACAGTCTAGCAGGAACGAGCAGGGTAGTGGTTTGAATGGAGAAGAAAGAGCGGATCTTGGCAATGTTGCGGAGCTGAGACCGGCAGGTTTTGGTGATGGCTTGGATGTGAGGGGTGAATGAGAGAGCGGAGTTGAGGATGACACCAAGGTTTCAGGCTTGTGAGACGGGAAGGATGGTAGTGCCGTCAACAGTGATGGGAAAGTCAGGGAGAGGGCAGGGTTTGGGAGGGAAGACAAGGAGTCCAGTCTTGGACATGGGCAGAGATTGTATCTAGCAATCGATTAATTCAATTTCTTGAGCGCTCATAGTGTGCAGAGCACTTTAGTAAGAGCTTGGTAGAGTACAATCATCATCATCCATGGGATTTATTGAGCACCTGCTGTGGTACTATGGACAGAACACTGCTGCGCACTTGGGAGAGTACAATCATCATTATCAATGGTATTTATTGAGAGTTTACTATGTGCTAAGCACTGTATTAAACACTTGGTAGAGTACAATAATCATCATCAATGGTATTCATTGAGAGTTTACTCTATGTAGAGCTCTGTACTAAGTGCTTAAGCTTGTTACTGTTTATACTGTGCTCTCCCAAGCTCTTGGTACAGTGCTTTGCACACAGTTTGTGCTCAATAAATATGATTGAATGGATACAATACAGCAGAGTTGGTAGACACACTCCCTCCTAACAATGAACTTACAGTCTGGAGGGGGAAACAAACACTAATATAATTGAATAGGTCTACCAACTCTATCTCACTGTATGCTTCCAAGCGCTCAGGACAGTGCTCTGCACAGAGTGAGTTCTCAATACCTACTACTGATTGATTGGGATAAGGGGTTGGATCGTATGGCTCCTATCTCATCACATGTCCCAATTTCCTGCTGGAAATGTAACTATTCTCTAAGTGTGGTTAACATGTCTTAGATCATGGCCAACCCCACCACGGTCACGGATTCCTCCTGTTGGAATTCTCAGAGGTCTGGGAGATGCGGCTGGTCCAGGCCTCGCTGTTCCTCCTTGTCTACCTGGCGGCTCTGACGGGGAAATTCCTTATCGTCACCGTCGCCGCCCTCGACCGGCGCTTCCACACCCCCATGTACTTCTTCTTCAGGCATCTGTCCGTCCTCGACCTCTGCCTCATCCCCATCACCGTCCCCAAATCCATCCACAACACTCTGACTGACAAACATTCCATCTATTATTGGAACTCATTCATTCAATCGTATTTATTGAGCGCTTACTGTGTGCAGACAACTGAACTAAGCGCTTGGGAAGTACAAGTTGGCAACATATAGAGACGGTCCTTACTCAACAGCGTCCTCTAAGTCTAGAAGGAACTGTGTGGCTCAAGTCTTTCTGGTGGTCCTGTTGGGCATCCTCATGGCGATGTCCTATGACCGCTACGCGACAATCTACCGCCCCCTGTGGTACGGGGTAATCATGGATCGAGGGGCCTGTGGGTAGGTGGCCGCCACTTCCTGGTTCTTTGGGGAGCTATTAGGAGTGATGTTCACAGTCGAGACGTTCTCCTTAAGTTTCTGCGTACCCCTCGAAGTCCAGCAGTTCTTCTGCGATCTCCACTCTCTGCTGAAGGCCTCTGGTTCTGGGACGCTTGTTGCCATCGATACCAGTTTCGTCGTTGGTTCCAGTTTTGGTTTAATCTCTTTTTTGTCTCCATGGTGGTCTTGTACTCGCGCATCTTCTGGGCCTTGCTGAGGATGCCAGCCTCCGATGGCCGGGCCAAAGCCTTCTCCAGCTGCCTGCCTCACCTTACAGTCATCACCATGTTCCTCTGTATGGCCATAATCTCCTACCTCAAGCCCGTGCCTGTCTCCCCCCAAGTCCTGGATCTGCTGGTGTCCATGTTCTATGCCGTGATGCCTCCCACTCTGAACCCCCTTCTCTACAGCCTGAGGAATAGGGACATGAAAGCCGCCCTGGGGAGGGGTCTCGTGGGGCGTCCGTTTATCTAGAATAAAAGCCCCCTCTCTTTGCCCTGACATCAGCCCCTCGGGATGTCTCCCAGCCCCCGGGTCTTTGCCAGGAGCGGCAGTTAGCAGCAGGGAACACATTCACCGAGAGGAACACATTCACCGAGAATTTCTGAGATCAATGATCCAGACTCACTTACTTCTACCTTTCTTGATGACCACGTTTCCCTTCCCCATTCTGGTTCAACTCCCCTATTGGATTCCAGCCTTTTCTTTCACTCTGGTGGGCAGCAGTGGTTTTATACCGGACAGTCCAATTTCAATACTGTTACTACTATTATGACTACTACTACTACTATTACTACTACTACTAGTACTACTACTACTACTGCTGCTGCTGATGCTGATGCTGCTGCTACCACTACTATTACTACTACTTTTAGTACTACTACCACTACTATTAAAAACAATATTTCTTAAGTGCTTACTGTGTGCCAAGCATTGTATTAGGCACTGGATTGGGAATAAGATTATCAAGTAGGACACAGACCCTGTCCCACACAAGGCTCAGAATACAAATAGCCTGGTGGAAAAGGCATGGGCCTGGAAACTCGGAGGACCTGGTTTCGAATCCCGCTTCTACTACTTGCTTGGTGTGTGAGATCTTGGGTAAATGACTTCATTTCTCTGTGGCTATGTTTCTTCAACTGTAAAATGGGGACTCAGCACTTGTTCTCCCTCCAACCTAGGAGCTGAGCCACAAATGGTACAGAGATCTTGTCCGACTTGATCAACCTGTTGTCTACCCCACTGTTTAGATCAGTGCTTGACACATAGTAAATGTTTAACAAATACTATAATTATTATTATAATAAGTAGGAGGGAATGGGATTTCATTTCCATGTTATGGATGAGGAAACGGAGGCACAGAGAAGATAAGTGACTTTCCCAAGGTCACTCAGCAGACAAGGGGCGAAGTGGGGATTAGAATCCAGGTCCTCAGACATGCAAGTCTATGTTCTGTCCGTTAGGCTGCACTGTTTCCATCTGGGCTATGCCCTGTCCGGTACAAATTCGGCTCCCAATGACTTTATATCTTCTAACCTTTGTTTCACTGTACATATTGCCCTTGTTTCATGTCCTCTTTTCCCATTCCCCCGCTTCCCAAGTTGCATGGTGTTATCGAGGAGTGGAGAGGGAAATGCAGTGGTCTTGGAAAATTGGAGTTAGGAAGCCCCTACCCCCTAGAAAACTTGTATAATTTTTAAAATGGGGATTGAGACTGTGAGTCCCATTTGAGGCAGGAACTGTGTCTGAGTGCTTAGTACAGTGCCTGGCACATAGCAAGTGCTTAACAAATGCCATTAGTATTATTGTATCCACCCCAGCGCTCATTACAGTGCCTGGCACACAGTAGGAGCCCAACAAATACCACAGGTATTATTAGTGTTATTATTATTAGGCAGCGACGGGGTTCCGGGGTCTCCCAGATAACAAAGTCTCTCGGGCCTAGCTTAGGGCTGTTCCTCCGTGGGGACTCGCTCCCCGCAACCATCACTCCAAAACAGTGGATTCCTTCTCCGAGGGGATCCTGAGGTAATCAGGGGACCACTGAGGCCTGGTTACCTCACACAGCCTTTCCCGTCACACCCACAACTGCGCATGAGTGGACGAGGACAGATAGTGAGCGTCCAGAACCTGCCTGTAGTGGCTGTCTCCGATGTTGGACGGCTCCAGTGAGTTTAAGGCGGGGGTGCCGTGGTGGTTTGAAGGTGGTGACCGCATCGAGAAAACACATCTGGCCAGTTTCCTCGTGCAGCTCACTGTAATAGTAAAATTAATAATTGTGGTATTCAGTTATAATTATCATAATTGTGGTATTATTAAGCATTTACTATGTGCTAAGCACTGGGCACTTGTTAGGTGGTTACTATGTACGTATGTACCCCCGCTCCGTTTTCAGTAAGGTCCCTTTCATCCTGGACCTTTTCCTTTCCAGTTCTCTACTCCTCCTCGCCCTAACTGAAACATGGCTGTCGCCGGACGACACGGTCTCTTCTGCTGCTCTCTGCAGTGCAGGCCTCTTCTTCTCCCACTCCCCCAGACTCACCGGAAAAGGAGGAGGTGTCGGTTTCCTTCTCGCCCCCCAATGTCGCTTTCGCACTATCCCTCCTCCCCCTTCCCTTTCCTTCTCTTCCTTTGAAGCCCACATTATTCGCCTCTACCACCCCCTCCAAATTCTTGTAGCCGTCATCTACCGCCCTCCGGGCCCCACTTCCAACTTCTTTAACGACTTTGACCCCTTCCACACATTCCTTCTCTCCTTCTCCATGCCCACTCTGATCCTCGGAGACTTCAATATCCACATGGATATCCCTAACGACTCCTCTGCCGCCCACCTTCTATCTCTCCTTGACGCTGCCAACCTCTTCCTCCACCCCACCTCACCCACTCACCAACTTGGTCATACCCTCGACCTCCTCATCTCCTACCGCTGCACTGTGTCCACCCTCACCAACTCTGTGATCCCTCTCTCTGATCATAATCTTCTCACCTGCCTCCTCACTCACACTCCTTTCCCCTGTAAATCCGTATTACTCCCTCACAGAGATCTCCGCTCTCTGGACCCCACCCATCTTTCGGAGCGCCTCACACCCCACCTCGCCGCCCTCTCCTCTCTACCCAGTCTTGATGATCAGATTACTGCTCTCAACTCTACCCTTTCTACTCAGCTAGACTAGCTCGCTCCCCTTTCCCTTCGCCGCTCTCGCACCACTAACCCACAGCCCTGGATCACTGCCACTGTCCGCCTCCTTCACTCTTATGCTCGAGCTGCCGAACGCTGCTGGCGGAAGTCTAAACACCATGCCAACCTCGTTCACTTCAAGTTTATCCTTTCCTGCCTTAACTCAGCCCTCTCTTCTGCCAGACAAAACTATTTCTCCTCCCTTATTGACACCCATGCCCATCACCCCCGCCAGCTCTTCCGTACATTCAACTCCCTTCTCAGGCCCCCGGTTCCTCCCCCTCCTCCTTCCCTCACCCCCAACGATCTGGCCTCCTACTGCATTAACAAAATTAAATCCATCAGGTCCGACCTCCCCAAAGTCTCTTCCCCCCTTTCTCCAACCCCCCGGCTCTCAACACTCTCTGCTACTCTCCCATCCTTCCCAGCGGTATCCTCAGAGGAACTCTCCTCCCTCCTCTCAAGTGCTACTCCGGCCACCTGTGCTTCTGACCCCATTCCCTCTCATCTTATGAAATCTCTCGCTCCATCCCTTCTCCCCTCCTTAACTTCCATCTTCAACCGCTCACTCTCCACTGGTTCCTTCCCCTCTGCCTTCAAACATGCCCATGTCTCTCCCATCCTAAAAAAACCCTCTCTTGACCCCACCTCACCTTCTAGTTATCGTCCCATATCCCTCCTACCATTCCTTTCCAAACTCCTTGAACGAGTAGTCTACACGCGCTGCCTAGAATTCCTCAACAACAACTCTCTCCTCGACCCCCTCCAGTCTGGCTTCCGTCCCCTTCATTCCACGGAAACTGCGCTCTCAAAGGTCACCAATGACCTCCTGCTTGCCAAATCCAACGGCTCCTACTCTGTCCTAATCCTCCTCGACCTCTCAGCTGCCTTTGACACTGTGGACCACCCCCTTCTCCTCAACACGCTATCTGACCTTGGCTTCACAGACTCCGTCCTCTCCTGGTTCTCCTCTTATCTCTCCGGTCGTTCTTTCTCAGTCTCTTTTGCAGGCTCCTCCTCCCCCTCCCATCCTCTTACTGTGGGGGTTCCCCAAGGTTCAGTGCTTGGTCCCCTTCTGTTCTCAATATACACTCACTCCCTTGGTGACCTCATTCGCTCCCACGGCTTCAACTATCATCTCTACGCTGATGACACCCAGATCTACATCTCTGCCCCTGCTCTCTCCCCCTCCCTCCAGGCTCGAATCTCCTCCTGCCTTCAGGACATCTCCATCTGGATGTCTGCCCGCCACCTAAAGCTCAACATGTCGAAGACTGAGCTCCTTGTCTTCCCTCCCAAATCTTGTCCTCTCCCTGACTTTCCCATCTCTGTTGACGGCACTACCATCCTTCCCGTCTCACAAGCCCGCAACCTTGGTGTCATCCTCGACTCCGCTCTCTCATTCACCCCTCACATCCAAGCCGTCACCAAAACCTGCCAGGTCTCAGCTCCGCAACATTGCCAAGATCCGCCCTTTCCTCTCCATCCAAACCGCTACCCTGCTCATTCAAGCTCTCATCCTATCCCGTCTGGACTACTGCACTAGCCTTCTCTCTGATCTCCCATCCTCGTGTCTCTCTCCACTTCAATCCATACTTCATGCTGCTGCCCGGATTATCTTTGTCCAGAAACGCTCTGGACATATTACTCCCCTCCTCAAAAACCTCCAATGGCTACCGATCAATCTGCGCATCAGGCAGAAACTCCTCACCCTGGGCTTCAAGGCTCTCCATCACCTCGCCCCCTCCTACCTCACCTCCCTTCTCTCCTTCTACTGCCCAGCCCGCACCCTCCGCTCCTCTACCACTAATCTCCTCACTGTACCTCGCTCTCGCCTGTCCCGCCATCGACCCCCGGCCCACGTCATCCCCCGGGCCTGGAATGCCCTCCCTCTGCCCATCCGCCAAGCTAGCTCTCTTCCTCCCTTCAAGGCCCTGCTGAGAGCTCACCTCCTCCAGGAGGCCTTCCCAGACTGAGCCCCTTCTTTCCTCTCCCCCTCGTCCCCCTCTCCATCCCCCCGTCTTACCTCCTTCCCTTCCCCACAACACCTGTATATATGTATATATGGTTGTACATATTTATTACTCTATTTATTTATTTATTTATTTATTTTACTTGTACATTTCTATCCTACTTATTTTATTTTGTTGGTATGTTTGGTTCTGTTCTCTGTCTCCCCCTTTTAGACTGTGAGCCCACTGTTGGGTAGGGACTGTCTCTATGTGATGCCAATTTGTACTTCCCAAGCGCTTAGTACAGTGCTCTGCACATAGTAAGCGCTCAATAAATACGATTGATAGATAGATAGATATGTACGAGGCACTGTACTGAGCTCTGAGGTAGATACAAGCAAATCGGGCTGGACACAGTAAATGTCCCACATGGTATGGTAATTGTTAAGCACTTACTATATGCCAAGCACCATTCTAAGCACTAAAGTAATCAGTATCTGTCCCACATGGGGCTCACCGTCTTAAGCCCCATTTCAAAGATGAGGTAACTGAGGCCCAGAGAAGTGAAGTGACTTTCTCAAGATCACACAGCAGACAGGGGTCAAATCCGGGAGTAAAACCCAGGTGGTCTGGCTCCCAGGGCTGGGTTCTTTCCTCTAGATCACGCTGCTGCTCACTGGGCCATACTGCTGATTTTGAGGGTAATAATAATAATGATGATGGTACTCGTTAAGCGATTACTGTGTGGAAAGCACCGTTCTAAGCGCTGGGAAAAGAACACGTCTACTAACATTATTGTACTGTGCCCTCTCCAGCGCTTACAACAGTGCTGGGCACAGAGAAAGTACTCATTAATTGTTTGATTGAAGGGACCTGCCAAAGACTAGAAAAAAGTGAAACTGCAACCCAAGTATCCTGACCCCAGGTTCCTCATTTTTTCCAGGCTGTTTCCCTGATTGAGACCTCTCCCATGGGAATCTGATCCCCCCTTCTCCCAGGTGGATGCCTAAGTGGGTGGGTGAGTACAGCTTGACTTTGTGAGTTAGGGGATCTCATCTGTGCATTAGAAATTCCTCTTTGATTCCATCCAGCGCTTATCACAGTGCTATAACAGTATAACAGTATACTTATAACTATATAACATATGCATATAACAGCTTATAACAGTATATAAAAGCTTATAACAGTAGTAATTGTTATTAATTTTACAATTATGAATACTCAACCACTTCTGCCCATAACGTCCTCTACATTAAGTACTGCGTTCTTAACTACCTGTGGGTTTTAGAGCGGATGAGAGAATAAGTTCTCATGCCCACAGTCACCCGAGTCTTTGGTTTCAGGAAAAGCAAAGGAGATAATAGGGAAGGGGAGGTAGTGTTGCCTAGTGGGAAGAGTCCAGAAATGAGATCCCGTGGTCTGGATTCAAGTTCCGGCTTTGCCCCTGGATAGCTGTGTGCACTTGTGAGATTAATATTTCTATTTCTCTTGCAATCATCCCAGTCATCGTCACTCTCTCTCCCTTCATATCAGACACAGCATCAATCTCCCCACCGTCAAAGCTTTAGTGACGTTACTTATCCTTGTCTAAGCACTGATTTCCTCTTCTTCTGTGCCTTTCAGCTTCGCCCTTGCACTTGAATTTGCTCCCTTTATCACCCGTCCCTCAGCCCCACAGTACCTATGTTAATATCCATGATTTATTTCTACTAATGCCTTCCTCATTCTCTAAACTCCTCTGCTGCCCGCCTTCAATCTCTCCTTGATGCTGCCAATCTCCTGCTCCACCCCGATTAGCCCACTCACCAACTTGATCACACTCTCGACCTCATCATCTCCTACTGCTGCACTACCTGCACCCTCACCAACTCTGAAATCGCTCTCTCTAATAACCTCCTCACCTGCCTCCTCACTCACACTCCTTTCTCCTGTAAGTCTATATTACTACCTCACAGAGACCTCTGTTCTCTCGACCAAATCCATCTTTCTCAGGGCATCACAACCCAACTCGCCTCCCTTTCCTCTCTACCCAATCTTGATGACCAGATTACTGCTCTCAACTCTACCCGCTCTACTCAGCTCGACTCCCTTGCTCCCCTTTCCCTTCGCAGCTCTTGTACCACTAAACTACAGACTTGGATGACTGCCACTGTCCCCCTCCTTCACTTCTATAATCGAGCTGTTGAACACTGCTGGCGAATGTCTAAACACCAAGCCAACCTTGTTCACTTCAGGTTTATCCTTTCCTGCCTTGACGCGGCCTTCTCCTCTGCCAGACAAAACGATTTCTGCTCCCTTATTGACATCCATGCCCATCATCCCCGTCAGCTCTTCTGTACATGTAACTCCCTTCTCAGGCCCCCTGTTCCTCCCCCCCCCCCCATCCCTCACCCCCAACGATCTGGCCTCCTACCTCATTAGTAAAATTAGATCCATCAGGTCTGAGCTCCCCAAAGTCACTCCTCCCCCTTCTCCAACCCCCTAATCTCAACCCTCTCCGCTACTCTCCCATCCTTCCCAGCAGTATCCTCAGATGACATCTCTTCCTTCCTCTCAAGTGCTACTCCGGCCACCTGTTCTTATGACCCCATTCCCTCTCATCTTCTGAAATCTCTCGCCCCGATCCTCCTTCGCTCCTTAACATCCATCTTCAAACGCTCACTCTCCACTGGTTCCTTTCCCTCTGCCTTCAAACATACCCACGTCTCCCCTATCCTAAAAAACTCCTCTCTTGACCCCACCTCCCCTTCTAGTTATCACCCTATCTCCCTCCTACCATTCCTTTCCACATTCCTTGAATGAGTCGTCTACACCCGTTGCCTTGAATTCCTCAACGCCAATTCTCTCCTTGACCCCCTCCAGTCTGGCTCCCGTCCCCTCCACTCCACTGAAACCGCCCTCTCAAAGGTCACCAATGACGTCCTTCTTCCCAGAGCCAACGGTTCCTACTCCATCCTAATCCTCCTCGACCTCTCAGCTACCTTCGACACTGTGGACCACCCCCTTCTCCTCAACACGCTATCCAACTTTGGCTTTACAGACTCCGTCCTCTCCTGGTTCTGCTCTTATCTTTCCGGCGGGTGGTCAGCCTCCTTTGCGGGATCCTCCTCCCCCTCCCATCCCCTTACTCTAGGGGTTCCTCAAGGGTCAGTTCTTGGTACCCTTCTGTTCTCTATCTACAAACACTCCCTTTCATTAATTCATTCAATCGTATTTATTGAGTGCTTACTGTGTGCAGAGCACTGTACTAAGCGCTTGGGAAGTACAAATTGGCAACATATAGAGACGGTCCCTACCCAACAATGGGCTTACAGCCTAGAAGGGGGAGACAGAGAAAAAAAACAAAACATATTTACAAAATAAAATAATTAGAATAAACTCCCACGGCTTCCACTATCATCTCTACGCTGATAACACCCAAATCTACATCTCTGTTCCTGCTCTCGCTCCCTCCCTTCAGGCTCGTGTCTCCTCCTGCCTTCAAGACATCTCTATCTGGATGTCTGCCCACCATCTAAAACGTGATATGTCCAAGACTGAACTTCTTATCTTCCCTCCCAAACCATGTCCTGTCCCTGACATTTCCATCACTGTAGATGGCACTACAATCCTTCCCATCTCACAAGCCCGCAACCTTGGTGTCATCCTCGACTCCACTCTCTCGTTCACCCCTCACATCCAATCCGTCACCAATACCTGCCGGTCTCACTTCCGCAGCATCGCCAAGATCCGCCTTTTCTCTGCGTCCAAACCGCTACCTTGTTGGTTCAATCTCTCATCCTAACCCGACTGGATTACAACAACGGCCTCCTCTCTGATCTCCCAACCTCCTGTCTCTGCCCACTTCAATCTATACTTCACGCTGCTACCGGGATCATCTTTGTGCAGAAACGCTATGGACGGGTTACTCCCCTCCTCAAAAATCTCCAGTGGCTGTCAGTCAACCTAAGCATAAAGCAAAACCTCCTCACACTCGGCTTCAAGGCTCTCCATCACCTCGCCCCCTCCTACCTCACCTTCCTTCTCTCCTTCTCCAGCCTAGCCCTCACCCTCCGCTCTTTGACAGCTAACCTCCTCACTGTACCTCGCTCTCGCCTGTCCCGCCCTCGACCCCCGGCCCACGTCCTCCCCCTGGCCTGGAATGCCCACCCTCCGCACATCCGCCAAGCTAGCTCTCTTCTTCCCTTCAAAGCCCTACTGAGAGCTCACCTCCTCCGAGAGGCCTTCCTAGACTGAGCCCCCTTTTTCCTCTCCTCCTCACCATCCCCTCGCCCCACCTCCTTCCCCTCCCCACAGCGCATGTATATATGTTCGTCCAGATTTATTACTCTATTTATTTTACTTGTACACATTTACTATTCTATTTATTTTGTCAATGCGGTGCATCTAGCTTTAAGTCTATTTGTTCTGATGATTTGACACCTGTCCACATGTTTTGTTTTATTGTCCGTCTCCCCCTTCTAGACTGTGAGCCCGTTGTTGAGTAGGGACCGTCTCTATATGTTGCCAACTTGTACTTCCCAAGCGCTTAGTACGATGCTCTGCACACAGTAATCGCTCAATAAATACGATTGAATGAATGAGTGAAAGAATGAATGGATAAACTGTAAACTCGTTGAGGACTGTAGTGTTAGTGCCCTGGTCCCCACCCACTCTTCGTGCCCTGCTTCTTTGTATACATTCCTAGAATGATATCTAAACCCTCTGGGCGAGCGGGCCATTTTCCCAGGATGTCTATCTTATTGTCAGCAAATAGTGGACCCTACAGCCTGTCTGAAAACGTCGTCCGGGGTCCGGTGCCCCAGGCCCCGTGGTGAGCGTCGTCTGGACCCCTCATGGACTTTGCCCCTGATTGTACGAGCGGGGTGGGAGGGGTGGAGGGTATGGTAATGTCCCAGCTCCGACCCGATCTTCCATGTTCTGCTTCTTAGTATACGCTCCTAGAATAATGTCTCATCTCTCTGGGCGAGCAGGCCATTTTCCCAGGATGTCTATCTGATTGGGAACAGTACTCGTTTTGAAACCTTTAGTGTAACCTTGCTGTGGGTTGCTTATATGAAGCCCCCTCGTACCGGATAGCCCTCTCCGTGTTCCCAGGATGTAGCGATAATAATGATGGCATTTTTAAGCGCTTAATGTGTGCAAAGCACTGTTCTAAGCTCTGGGGTGGATACAAGATGATCAGGTTGTCTTACGTGGGGCTTCCCCTCTTAATCTCCCCATTTTACAGATGAGGTAACTGAAGCACAGAGAAGTTAAGTGATTTGCCCTAAGTCACACTGCTGATAAACGGCAGAGCTGGGAACTCATGACCTATGACTCCCAAACCCGAGTTCATTCCATTGAGCCACGCTGCTTCTCATAACTATAAACAACTTTTCATAGCTATAAAAACTGATAGCAAGCTCATAGTCTGCAGCGACTATATCACCCCGCCCATAGCGTCGGGGGGTTGTGGTGTGCTGTTCGTGGCCCTGCAGCTACCCAGGGCCTCATTGTGAGTATACTACCCCATAGTAAACCTCTATAAATAAGAAAGCTGGCGTGGTCAGCCTCCTTCTTCAGAATTCCTGGGCCGTCCCGTTATTCAGGGAAGGCATCGGGAGGGATTTACCGGAACAAGGACAGTAAACATGTCTACAAACTCTGTTATATTGTCCTCTCCCAAGTGCTTAGTACAGTGTACTGCACAAAGTAAGCGCTCAATAAATACAATTGAGCTCATAAATACCATCTGCAATTTATTTTAATTTCTGTCTCCCCCATAGACTTGTGAGCACATTGTAGGGAAGGAACGTTTCGGCCAACTTTGATCTTTTGTCCTCTCCCCGGCTCTTAATACAGTGCTCTGCACGCCTAAAGTGCTCAGTAAATACGATTGATTAAGTGATCGAAACGAGATGCTCCCACCCGAAACCCCAAGTGGAGATTTTTCTTATTTCTTTGAATAATTAAGTCCTTTCTCTGTGCCTCTTCAGGCAACCTGCAGATTATCCAAGGAAATGGCCAGCCTCACGGTGGTGAGAGAATTTCTCCTGCTGGATTTCTCGGAGGTCTGGGAGCTGCAGCCCAGTCCGCACCCTCCGCTCCTCTGCCGCTAACCTCCTCACTGTGCCTCGTTCTCGCCTGTCCTGCCATCGACCCTGGCCTACGTCCTCTCCCTGGCCTGGAATACCCTCCCTCCGCACATCCGCCAAGGTAGCTCTCTTCCTCCCTACCAAGCCCTACGGAGAGCTCCCTCTTCCAGGAGGCCTTCCCAGACTGAGCCCCCACCTTCCTCTCCCCTCCCCATAGTAATAATAATAATAATAATAATAATAATAATAATAATGATAATGACATTTAATAAGAGCTTACTATGTGCAAAGCACTGTTCTAAGCGCTGGGAAGGTTACAAGGTGATTAGGTTGTCCCAGGAGAGGCTCACAGTCAATCCCCATTTTACAGATGAGGGAACTGAGGCCCAGAGAAGTGAAGTGACTTGCCCAAAGTCGCACAGTTGACAGGCGGTGGAACCGGGATTTGAACGCATGACCTCTGACTCCAAAGCCCGGGCTCTTTCCACTGAGCCACGCTGCTTCTCGCTGCTTCAGGCTGCTTCACGCTGCTCCCCATCCCCTCCGCCTTACCTCCTTCCCCTCCCCAAAGCACCTGTATATATGCTTTTACGTATTTATTATTCTATTTATTTTACTTGTATATATTTACTATTCTATTTATTTTATTTTGTTAATATGTTTTGTTTTGTTGTCTGTCTCCCCTTCTAGACTGTGATCCCGCTGTTGGTTCGAGACCGTCTCTATATGTTGCCAATTTGTATTTCCCAAGCGCTTAATACAGTGCTCTGTAAGCGCTCAATAAATACGACTGAATGAATGAATGAATGCAGCTGATCCAGGCCACACTGTTCCTCCTGGTTTACCTGGGGCCCTGACGGGGAATATCCTCATTGTCGCCATCACCATTCTCGACCGGCGCCTCCACACCCCCATGTACATTTCCTCTGGAACGTGTCCGTCCTCTACTTCAGCCTTATCTCCGTCACTGTCCCCAAATCCATCCTCAACTCTCTGACCGATAAGAGATTCATCTATTATTGTAGCTGTGTGACTCAGGTCTTTTTGGTGGTCCTGTTTGGCATCTCAGAGTTGTTCATCCTCATGGCGACTTCCTACGACCGCTACGCGGCCATTCATTCATTCATTCATACATTCAATCGTATTTATTGAGGGCTTACTGTGTGCAGAGCACTGTACTAAGGGCTTGGGAAGTACAAGCTGGCAACATATAGAGACGGTCCCTATCCAACAGCGGGATAACAGTATAGAAGGGGGATACAGACAACAAAACAAAACATATAAACTAAATAAAATAAATAGAATAGTAAATATGTACAAGTAAAATAAATAGAGAAATAAATCTGTATAAATATATATACAGGTGCTGTGGGGAGGGAAGGAGGTAGGGCGGGGAGTATGGGAAGGGGAAGGAGGGAGAGAAGAAGGAGGGGGCTCAGTCTGGGAAGGCCTCCTGGAAGAAGTGAGCTCTCAATAAGGCTTTGAAGGGAGGAAGAGAGCTAGCTTGGCTGATGTGCGGAGGGAGGGCATTCCAGACCAGGGGGAGGACGTGGGCCGGGGTTCGACGGCGGGACAGGCGAGAACGAGGCACAGTGAGGAGGTTAGCAGCAGAGGTGCAGCGGGTGCGGGCTGGGCTGTAGAAGGAAACAAGAGAGGTGAGGTAGGAGGGGGCGAGCTGATGGAGAGGATTGAAGCCGAGAATGAGGAGTTTTTACCTGATGCGTAGGTTGATTGATAGCCACTGGAGATTTTTGAGGAGGCGAGTAACATGCCCATAGCGTTTCTGCACATAGATGATCCGGGTAGTAGCGTGAAGTATAGATTGAAGTGGGGAGAGACAGGAGTGAGTATGAGTGAGGAAGCAAGTGAGAAGGTTATTATCAGAGAGAGGGATTTCAGAGTTGGTGAGGGGGGAGATAGTGTAGCAGCAGGAAATGATGAGGTCGAGGGTGTGACCAAGTTGGTCAGTGGGCGAGGTGGGGTCGAGCAGGAGGTTGACAACGTCAAGAAGAGATAGACGGCGGGTGGCAGAGGAGTCACCAGGGATATCCATGTGGATGTTGAAGTCTCCGAGGAACAGAGTGGGCATGGAAAAGGAGAGAAAGAAGGGTGAGGAAGGGGTCAAAATCGTTAAAGAAGTTGGAGGTGGCGCGGGGTGGGGGGGGGCGGTAGGTGACGGCTATAAGAATCTGGAGGGGGTAGTAGAAGTGAATAATTTGGGCTTCAAAGGAAGGGAAGGAAAGAGGTTGGGGAGGAGGGATAGTGCGAAAGCGACATTGGGAGGCGAGAAGAAAACCTACACCTCCTCCTTTTCTGGTGAGTCTGGGGGAGTGGGAGAAGAGGAGGCTTCCACCGGAGAGAACAGCAGAAGAGACCGTGTCGTCCGGAGACAGTCATGTTTCAGTTAGGGCTCGGTGGAGTAGAGCGCTGGAAAGGAATAGGTCCAGGATGAAAGGGAGCTTACCTATAATGGAGCGGGGGTTCCAGAGGCCACACTTGGCAGCAGCTGCGGAGGGTGGGGAGGGAGGGGGAAGGGTGCAAGGGGTGGGGAGGCTTTGGATTGGGTTGAGTTGGCAGGGGCCTAGGCGGGGAGAGTGGGAAGAGGGGTGGCGATAAGAAAGGAGAACTGGGATTCATTCATTCATTCATTCAATCGTATTTATTGAGCGCTTACTGTGGGCAGAGCACTGTACTAAGCGCTTGGGAAGTACAAGTTGGCAACGTATAGAGACGGTCCCTACCCAGCAGTAGGTTCACATTCTAGAAAGCGCCATTGGGGGGCGAGGAGGAGGGAAGGAAGGGGCTGGGAGGGAGGAGTTGAAGGTTGGCGCTGGTACAGAGGGATTCTGGGTAAACGCTAAGGGGGACGGGGGAAGGGAGGGAAAGAGCTGCGTGGGAGAGGGGAAGGAGAAGGTGAGGAATTGGAATGGCAGTTGGGAGCAGGGCAATTGACAGTTCATGGTGAGGTCAGCAAGGTAAATGACAGCACAGTGGGAGATTAACAGTTGACATGCAGAAGCAATAACATAGTAGCAATGATCTAAGCAGGTGACGAAATAACAGAGGGTAGTTAACAATTTACATGTTATGGCAATAATAAAATAGGCAGGTGATGATATCACAGAGGGCAGATAACAACTACTATGTGATGGCAAACAATATGCCGATGATGACAGTCGAAGACAGCAGTTAACAATTAACATGCGATGTCAGTTAAATCAGCAGGTGATGACATCACCGAGGGACTTCAGCAAATAACAATCGATGGGAATAATAAAATAAAATAAAATAAACAGACGATGACATCACAGAGAGCAGTTAACAACTAACATGCAGAAGCGACCATAAAATGGGCAGGTGATGTTCAAAGCAGAAGGATGAATTGTCCATAGGTCAGTTCAAAGAGGTTAATGGCAAGCAGAGTCCAGGGGCTCTTTGCAAAATTTGTCTTGGAGGTGGAGGAGGATGGAGTCCTATGGATGGCAGCTCTGGAGCAGGGCGGAACTGTTAAGGGTCAGGGAGCGGAGATGCCTGTGGAGAGGAGTGAACAGCCAGTTAGCATCTGAGGGCTGACTATGTGCGAATGAGGTTGTTGTTAAAGTAACTTGGTGATAAGGGCCCTTTTTCCGACGGAGTGGAGGCGGGGGTGGGGGGGAATCAGTCAGGTCCGTACGGGGAGTTGGAGGTGGGGGCTTCTTAAAGATGGTCCCTTAAGCGGTGATGGGGGGGATGGAAGCAGGAGTACACAATGACCCACGGACATGCAAGGGGATACAATGATCCATGAACAAGCAGGGGTACACATTGTCCCACGATCCCAACTGGCTACTTGGACAGAATGTAGGTGGCTTCAAGGAGTGAGTGTAGTGACTCTGGGGCGATGGGGCCCCAGCCCAGGGACCTCGGTGTGGAAGGACGGGGATGCAGATGCCCTGGTGTGGGAAGGCCAGGACACCGGCAACGGGGCATAGGCTCCCGATAGCAGGCTGCTCGGGGACGGACGGATGGGCGGGAGGGAGGACGGACGAAGGGACGAAGGTTGGGGGAGCCTCGGCCGTCGCGGTGGCGTCCGGAGGACAGGATCCTTCCGGGAGTAACGGGGCCACGCGGTGTGATGGCAGGCGGGCGGGCGGGCCTCCCGGGGACGGAATCTCGCGGTCTTATGGCGGCGCTCTGCAAAGAGGATCCTTCGGGAGCAGCAAGGCCGCGCGATGTGATGGCATGCGGGCCGGCCTCTCGGGAATGGAATCGGGGGCTTCTATGGAGGCGCTCTGCTGAATCCAACGGCTCCTATCCTAATCCTCCTCGATCTCTCAGCTGCCTTCGACATTGTGGACCACTTCTTCTCAACTTGCTATCCAGCCTTGGCTTCACAGACTCTGTCATCTCCCAGTACTCCTCTTATCTCTCCGGCCGTTCATTCTCAGTCTCTTTAGCGGGCTCCTCCTCCCCCTCCCATCCCCTTACTGTAGGGGTTCCTCAAGGGTCATTTGTTGGTCCCCTTCTGTTCTCTATCTACACTCACTCCCTTGGTAACCTTATTCGCTCCCACGGCTTCCACTATCATCTCTACGCTGATGACACCCAAATGTACATCTCTGCTCCTGCTCTCTCTCCCTCCTTTCAGGCTCGTGACTCCTCCTGCCTTCAAGACATCGCCATCTGGATGTCTGCCCGCCATCTAAAACTCAATATGTCCAAGACTGAACTCTTTATCTTCCCTCTCAAACCCTGCCCTCTCCCTGACTTTCCCATCACTGTTGATGGCACTACCATCCTTCCTGTACCACAAACCCGGAACCTTGGTGTCATCCTCGACTCTGCTCTCTCGTTCACCCCTTACATCCAATCCGTCTCCAAAACCTGCTGGTCTCACCTCCGCAACATCGCCATGATCCGCTCTTTCCTCTCCATCCAAACTGCTACCCTGCTGCTTCAATCTCTCATCGTATCCCGACTGGATTACTGCATCAGCCTCCTCTCTGATCTCCCAACCTCCTGTCTCTCCCCATTTCAATCTATACTTCAGGCTGCTGCCCGGATCATCTTTGTGCAGAAACACTCTGGGCATGTTACTCCCCTCCTCAAAAATCTCCAGTGGCTACCAATCAACCTACGCATCAGGTAAAACCTCCTCACTCTCGGCTTCAAGACTCTCCATCACCTCGCCCCCTCCTACCTCACCTCCCTTGTCTCCTTCAACAGCCCAGTCCGCACCCTCCGTTCCTCTCCTCACTGCGCCTCGTTTTCGTTTGTCTCACTGTCAACCCGCGGTTCACGTCCTCCCCCTGATCTGGAATGCCCTCCCCCTGCACATCCGCCAAGCTAGCTCTCTTCCTCCCTTCAAAGCCCTACTGAGAGCTCACCTCGTCCAGGAGGCCTTCTCATACTGGGCGCCCTCCTTCCTCTCTCCCTTCTCCCCCTCCCCATCCTCCCGCCTTATCTCCATCCCCTCCCCACAGCACCTGTATATATGTTTGTACATATTTATTATTCAATTTATGTTACTTGTACATATTTACTATTCTATTAATTTTATTTTCTTAATATGTTTTTTTTTTGTTGTCTGTCTCCCCCTTCTATTCTGTTATCCCGCTGTTGGATAGGGACCGTCTCTATATGTAGCCAACTTGCACTTCCCAAGCGCTTAGTACAGTGCTCTGCACACAGTAAGCGCTCAATCAATACGATTGAATGAATGAATGAGAGGAACTCTCCGGGAGCAGCTGTGGGGGTTCCTCACGGTTCAGTTCCTGGTCCCCTTCTGTTCTCGATCTACACCCACTCACTTGGTGACCTCATTCGCTCCCACGGCTTCAACTATCATCTCTACGCTGATGACACCGAAATCTACATCTCTGCCCCTGCTCTCCCTCCCTCCCTCCCTCCAGGCTCGCATCTCCTCCTGCCATCAGGACATCTCCATCCGCATGTCTACCCGCCACATAGAACTCAACATATCCAAGACTGAACTCCTTGTCTTCCCTCCCAAACCCTGCCTTCTCCCTGACTTTCTCATCACTGTTGACAGCACTACCATCCTTCCCGTCTCACAAGCCAGCAACCTTGGTGTCATCCTCGACTCCGCTCTCTCGTTCACTCCTCACATCCAAGCCGTCACCAAAACCTGCCGGTCTCAGCTCCGCAACATTGCCAAGATCCGCCCTTTCCCCTCCATCCAAACCGCTACCCCGCTCGTTCAAGCTCTCATCCTATCCCGTCTGGACTACTGTATCATCCTCCTCTCCGATCTCCCATCCTCTTGTCTCTCCCCACTTCAATCTATACTTCACGCCGCTGCCCGGATTGTCTTTGTCCAGAAACGCTCTGGGCAAGTTACTCCCTTCCTCAAAAATCTCCAGTGTCTACTAATCAACCTACACATCAGGCAGAAACTCCTCACCCTCGGCTTCAAGGCTCTCCATTACCTCGCCCCCTCCTACCTCACCTCCCTTCTCTCCTTCTACAACCCAGCCCGTACCCTCCGCTCCTCTGCCGCTAATCTCCCCACCGTGCCTCGCTCTCGCCTGTCCCGCCGTCGACCCCCGGCCCACGTCATCCCCCTGGCCTGGAATGCTCTCCCTCTGCACATCCGCCAAGCTAGCTCTCTTCCTCCCTTCAAGGCCCTACTGAGAGCTCACCTCCTCCAGGAAGCCTTCCCAGACTGAGCCCCCTCCTTCCTCTTCCCCTCCTCCCCCTCCCCAACCCCCCGCCTTACCTCCTTCCCTTCCCCACAGCACCGGTATATATGTATATAGGTTTGTACGTATTTATTACTCTATTTAGTTATTTATTTTACTTGTACATATCTATTCTATTTATTTTATTTTGTTATTTGTTCTCTGTCTCCCCGTTCTAGACTGTGAGCCCACTGTTGGGTAGGGATCATCTCTATATGTTCCCAACTTGTACTTCCCAAGCGCTGAGTACAGTGCTCTGCACATAATAAGCGCTCAATAAATGCGATTGATTGATTGATTGATTGATTGACCGCAGGACCTGTGTCAAAATATCGGCCACTTCCTGGCTCGGCGGGAGGCTATTTGGAACGAGGTACTCAGCCGGACGTTCTCCTTAAGCTTCTGCAGACTACACGAGGTCCAGCAGTTTTTCTGTGAAGTCTGCTCTCTGCTGAAGTCCTCTTGTTCTGGCACACACGTTGTCATCGATACCAGTGTCGCCGTTGGTTCCAGTTTTGGTTTCAACTCTTTTATCTCCAACGTGGTGTCATATGCCTGCATCTTCTGGCCGGATTGAGCATGCCGGCCCGCCAAAGGCCGGGCCAAAGGCTTCTCCACCTACCTGCCTCCCCACACAGTTGTCACAATCTTCCTCTCTACGACAGCCATTGCATACCTCAAGCCCGTTTCAGACTTCCTCTCGACCCTAGACTTGCTGGTGTCCGTGTTCTACGCCGTGATGCCTCAAACTCTGAACCCCTTCCTCTAAAGCCTGAGGAACCGGAACATGAAGGCCGCCCTGGGAAGGGGTCTCGGGGGGGCATCCTTTTCTTCAGAATAAACGCCGGCTCTCTTTGCCCTGATATTAGCTCCCGGGATGTCTCCTCGTTCCCGGGTCTTTGCCAGCAGCGGTGGTTAGCAGCAGGGAACAGATTCATGAAGAATTTCTTAGGTCAATACTCCAGACTCACTTATTTTCTGCCTTCCCTAATGACCACCTTTCCCTCTTCCCTCCTGGCTCAACTGCCCTACTGGATTCCGGGCTTCTCTCTGACCCGGGTGGACAGCAGTGGTTTTATACCGGACAGTCCTGTTTCAATACTCCTACAACTACTCCCACTATCACTACTAAAACAATATTTATTAAATGCTTACTGAGTGTCAAGCATTGTATTAGGCACGGGATTAGGAATATGATTATCAGGTAGGAC
This sequence comes from Tachyglossus aculeatus, assembly GCF_015852505.1. Taxonomy (NCBI): domain Eukaryota; kingdom Metazoa; phylum Chordata; class Mammalia; order Monotremata; family Tachyglossidae; genus Tachyglossus; species Tachyglossus aculeatus. The sequence goes on along the minus strand of NW_024044853.1, from coordinate 1,086,782 downwards.
ACAGTTCCCGTCCCACAAAAGGCTCAGAGTCCAAATAGCCTTGTGGAAAAGGCATGGGCCTGGAAACTCAGAGGACCTGGGTCCGAATCTCACTTCTGCTACTTGCTTGGTGTGTGCGACCTTGGGCAAGTGACTTCATTTATCTGTGGCTCTGTTTCTTCAAATGTAAAATGGGGACTTAGTACCTGTTCTCCCTCCTACCTAGGCGCTGAACCCCAAATAGGACAGAGATTTTGTCCGACATGATCAACCTGTTGTCTACCCCAGTGCTTAGAACAGTGCTTGACATTAATGTTTTACAAGTCCTAAATTATTATTATAATAAGTAGGAGGGAATAGGATTTCATCCCATTGTACGGATGAAGAAACGGAGACACAGAGAAGGTAAATGACTTTCCCAAGGTCACACAGCAGGCATGGGGCGAAGTGGGGATTAGAACCCAGGTCCTCAGGCTTTCAAATCTATGTTCTGACCGTTAGGCAGTGCTGTTTCCTGCTGGCCTGTGCCCTGTCCGTTAGAAATTCGTCCCTCAATGCCTTATGTCTAGTAGCTTTAGTTTTAATGCACAAATTACCTTCGTTCCATGTCCTCTTTTCCCGTTCCCTTGCCTCCCAAGTGGAATCGTGTTCTCGAGCAGTGGAGAGAGAAATGCAGTCGTCTTGGGAAATTGCAGTTAGGAAGCCCTTACGCCCTCGAGAACTTGTTATATCTGTAAAATGTGGATTGAGACTGTGAACCCCATGTGGGACAGGGACTGCATCTGAGTACTTAGTAAAGTGCCTGATACTTAGTGAGCGCTTAACAAGTGCCATCGTCATTATTATCATTGTTCCACCCCAGCGTTTAATACAGTACCCGACAAACATAGTAAGAGTACAACTAAAGCCACAGTTATTATTAATGGCCCATTCTGAGCCCTGCTGAACCTCGAAGATGAGGCCACCGAAGGAGTCCGTGGTGTCCCAGATAACGAGGTCCCTCGGACCGAGCCCAGAGCTGGTCCTCCGGGGTCCCCCTCCCCACAACAATCACCCCGAAACAGTGGATGCCTTCTCTGAGGAGACCCTGAGGTCATCAGGGAACCACTGAGGCCCGATTACTTCACAGAGCCTTTCCCGTCACAGCCGCACATGCGCAAGAGAGGCAAGGACAGAGAGTGAGCATCCAGAACCAGCTTGCAATCACTGTCTTCGATGTTGGATGGCTCCGGTGAGTCTGAGTCTGGCGGTGGCTGAGTGGAGTGATGGCCGTGAGAAAACACCTTTTGCCAAGTTCCTCATGCTGCTTGTTGGAATGATAATATTAATAATTGTGGTATTTGCTAGGTGCTTACTATGTTTCAAGGACTGTACCGAGCTCTGGGGTATATAAAAGAAGATTGGGTTGGATGCAGTCCATGTCCCACATAGAGAAGCAGCGTTGCTTAGTGGAAATGGCATGGGCTTGGGAGTCAGAGGAGGTGGAATCTAATCCCGCCCCCACCACTTGTCTGCTGTGTGACCTTGGGCAAGTTACTTCACTTCTCTGCGCCTCAGTCACCTCATCTGTAAAATGGGTTTAAGACTGTGAGCCCCACGTGGGACAACCCGATTACATTGAAACTACTCCAGTGTTCAGAACAGTGCTTGGCACATAGTAAGCGCTTAACAAATACCATTATCATCATCATGGGACAGTCTTAAATCCCCATTTTATAGTAGAGATCTTTCAGATTTCATGGAGGAAATAAATCCCCTCCCTGTGCGTTTTCAGACAACCTGCAGCATTTCCAATAAAATGGGCAATCTCACGGAGGTCTCAGAATTCCTTCTGCTGGGTTTCTCGGAGGTCCAGGAGCTGCAGCTGGTCCACGCCGCGCTGTTCCCCCTGGTCTACCTAGCGGCCATGACGGGGAATCTCCTCATCGTCGCTGTCCCCGTCCTCGACTGGCGCCTCCACAACCCCATGTACTTCTTCCTCGGGAACCTGTCCGTCCTCGACCTCGGCCTCATCTCCGTCACCGTCCCCTAATCCATCCACAACTCCCTGACCAACCAACGTTTGATCTGTCACTGGGGCTGTGTGGCTCAGGTTTTCCTGGTGGTCCTGTTTGCCGGCTCAGAGCTATTTGTTCTCACGGCGATGTCGTATAACCGCTACGTGACCATCTGCCACCCGCTGCGCCCTGGGGTCATTGTCGACTGAGGGGCCTGTGGGAAGATGGCGGCCGCCTCCTGGCTCAGTGCGGGGCTGGTTGGGGTAATGTACACAGTCGAGACGTTCTCCTTAGGATCCCGCGGACTCCACGAGGTCCAGCAGTACTTCTGTGATGTCCGCTCCCTGCTGAAGGCCTCTCGTTCTGGAACGCACTTTATCATCGATACCAGTGTTGTCGTTCTTGCCAGTTCTGGTTTCATCTCTTTTGTCTCCATTGTGGGCTCGTACGCGCTCATTTTCCGGGCAGTGCCGAGGTTGCCGGCCTCCGAGGGCCGGGCCAAAGCCTTCTCCACCTGTCTGCCTCACCTTGCCGTCGTCACCATCTTCCCGTCGACCGGAAATCTCGCCTACCACAAGCCCGTGTCAGACTCCACCTCGGCCCTGGACCTGCTGGTGCCCGTGTTCTACACGGTGGTGCCCCCATCCCTCCAGAATAAAAGCTCCCTCCCTCTGCCCTGCCAGAGGCTCCCTGAGGTGTTTCCTAGCCCCTTCACCCTGCCCTGATCTCTCACGTTTCTTCTCTCCTCACCCTTCACTGACCTCCCATCTTCCACACGCTTCCCATTCTTTTTCTTTTTTTATGGCATTGCTAAGCACTTACTACGTGCCGGGCACTGTTCTAAATGCTAGGGTAGATGCAAAGTAATTAGGTTGGGCACAGTCCACGTCCTACATTAACTCACATTCTTAATCCCCATTTTCCAGATGATGATGATGATGATGATGATGATGATAGTACTTGTTAACTGCTTACTATGTATCAAGCACTGTACTAAGTGCTTGGATAGTTACCAGATAATCGCGTTGGAACCAGTCGCTGTCCCTCGAGGGGCTCACAATCTTAATCCCCATTTTTACCGATGTGGTAACTGAGGCACTGAGAAGTGAAATGGCTTGCCCAAGGTCATACAAGTGACAAGAGGCAGAGTTGGGATTAGATCCAGGTCCTTCTGAATCCCGTCTCTTGTGAGACTAAAAAGATATCACTGACGTGAAAGTGCTTTGGAAATGTAAAAGTGCAATGCAAAAAAATGAGATCTTATTATTTCCTGAGTTTACTGTGGTGTGACACCCGCACCATCATTTCTATTCCCCTTTCCCAACCCAAATGGTCCCCCCCAAAGTCACAAGGCAGAGGATTTGCGGGACAAAGAAAGGAGGCTTATATTTCTCACCCATTACTCCCCCCAACCCTTTCAAAGCCTTTTGAAGGCTCATCTCCTCCAAGAGGCCTTCCCTGACGAAGCCCCCCTTTCCACTTCTCCCGCACCCTTCTGCATCGCCCTGAGGTGCTCCCTCTATACATCCCCCTTCCCTGCTCCATAGCACTTATGTGCATATTTGTAATTTTATTTATTGATATTAAGGTCTGTCTCCCCCTCTAGACAGTCAGCTTGTGGTGGTCAGAGAATGTGTCTGTTTATTGTTATATTGAACACTCCTAAATGCTTAGTTCACTGCTTTGCACGGAGTAAGTACTCAATAAATACGATTGAATGAATGGTTGAATGAATGAGTGAATAAACAAAGCCCTCTCCCTTGCCAGCAACTCCCTCCCCCTTACCATCTGACCTACCCCCTCTCTGTTTTATTGAAGGCACATCTCGTCCTAGAAATCATCCCTGACTAAGCCCTCATTTACTCTTCTCCCATTCCTTTCTGCCTCACCCTTGTACTTATATTTGCACACGTTATGATGATGGTATTTGTTAAGCGCTTACTTTATGCCAAGCACTGTTCTGAGTGCTGGGTTAGATACAAGGTAATCAGGTTGTCCAACTTAGGCTCACAGTCCTACTCGTAATTTTACAGATGAGGTAACTGAAGCAAAGAGAAGTCAAATGATTTGCCCAAAGTCACACTGCTGAGAAGTGAAGTGACTTGTCCAAAGCCAGACAACTGATAGGTCGCGGATCCGGGATAAGAACCCCCACGAACTTTGAATACCAAGCCTGGACTTTTTCCACTAAGCTGCACTGTTTATTCACCGCACCCTCGGTCTCACAGAGCTTATGTCCATGTCTGAAAATTATTTTTTTATACTAAAAGTCTGTCTCCCCCTCTAGACTGCAAATTCATTGTTGGCAGGGATCAATCAGTCCCATTTATTGAGCTGTTACTGTGTGCAGAGCACTATAGTAAGTGCTTGGGAGAGGCCAATAGAGCAATATAACAGCGTTGGTAGACACATTCCCTGCCCTCATTGAGCTTGCAGTCTAGAGGGGGAGAAGGACATAAATATGAATGGATGAATTACGGATATGCACATGAGTGTTGTGGGAAGTCTTATTACATGAGGCGTAATCAGGGGAAGCTTCTTGGAGGAGATTTGACCTTCCAGAAGAGGCAGGGTACAAGAGAGGAGAAGATCAGGGACAGGTCTGTCAGTCGGGGTCCGAGAGAGACGATCAAGAACTGGTCTGGGAATCAGGGTCTGAGTCAGGAAAAGATTAGGGTTGGGTCCGTGAACCAGGGTCTGAGAGAAGAATAGATCAGATAAAGATCTGCGAATCAGGATCTGAGATAAGAGAAAAATCAGGAAAAGGTCTGGGAATTAGGGTCCAAGAGAGGAGAACATCAGGGACATGTCTGTGGATCAAAGTTCGAAAGAGGAGAAGAACAGTTCTCTTCAGTCTCCCAATCCTCCTCTTTTGGAGGCATCAGTGGGTGTTGGAGTGGTAGCTAATTACCCCAATCTCTCGGGTGGGGGACGTTCTCTCGTGTTCCTCCCCACGGCGGAGCCGTGATGCCATATATCATCTGAAACCCTGACTTCCGTGGCTGTGGGCGGGACTCTTGCCGTGATCTTAGGGAAGGGTAAAACTCAGTGCTAGGAGCAGATATCCCCTCACCGTCCACCCCCGGGGTCCGAAGACGAGTCCAGGATCAGTAGCCTCTCGCTTCAGGCCAGGCAAACTGACATTCCGTACCCAGAGGTGGTTAAGGGCTGGGAAGGTTTTCAATTTTATTCTATTGTTCTCTACAAAGCGTTTAGTATAGTGCGCTCACTCTGCATACGGTAAGGGCTCGGCTGATGCTTCCGGGCACCTGAACAGTAAAGAAACAGGGGACAGCAGTTTCCTGAAGACCAAAGAGGGTCTACATGTTCTTTTGAGTTTGGGGGCAGCGGGGACTCAGAAGGGGCAGCCGTGGAAATGGGGGTTCTGAAATGAATTCCAGTTTCCAAGCCTGGGTTCGGTTCCCTATGATGGGACAGTGTCCTGAAGAGAGTAAACAGGTAAATTCTGTCTTCCCCTCTGAACTGTAAGCGCCTTACAGGCAGGAAACTCTGCTATATTGTACTTTCCCAGGTGCTTATTACAGTGCTCCGCACTTAGTGTCCGTTGTTTGGAACTGATTGTCTCTATCTGTTGCCGAATTGTACTCTCCCAGTGCTTAGTACAGTGCTCTGTACACAGTAAGCGCTCAACAAATACGAGTGAATGAATGAATGAATGAATGATGAGCATTCAATAAATACCATTCATTCATTCATTCACTCGTATTTATTGAGCGCTTACTGTGTGCAGGTCGCTGTACTAAGCGCTGGGGAAGTACAAGTTAGCAACGTATAGTGACGTTCCCTACCCAATAGCGGGCTCACCATTGATTGTATTCTACTCTCTCGCTTAGTAGTAAGCGCTCAATCAATACCATTGATTGATTGATTGATTTGATTGTGTTTGTCAGCTCTTTGTATTGTGCTCTCCAAAACGCTCAGTATAGTGCTCTTCACACAGTAAGTGTTCAATAACTATGTGATTGATTAGTTGATTCAGTCCTCCGCTAGACCATAAGCTCATTGTGCAAAGGGAATGCGTCTATCAACTCAGTTACATTGTTTAGATTGTTCTCTTCCATGTAAGCGCTCAATAAATATATTGATTCATTGATTGATTTTCTGAAATCAAGTACTATCACAAGATGCCTAAAGACCTCTCGCAGAATGTGGCCAACATCTCCACGGTGAGGGAATTCCTTCAGCTGGGATTCTCGGAGGTCCGGGAGCTGCAGCTTGTCCAGGCCGTGCTGTTCCTTCTGGTCTACCTGGTGGCCCTGACGGGAAATCTCATCGTCACCACCACCGCACTCGACCGGCGCCTCCACACCCCCATGTATTTCTTCCTCAGGAACCTGTCCTTCATCGACCTCTGCCTCATCTACGTCAGCATCCCCAAATCCATCTACAACTCCCTGACCAACAAGAGATCCATCTTCTTTGTGGTATGTGCTGCCCAACTCTGTTTCTTCATTTGTTTTGCTTCACTGCAGATCGCCCTGTGCACAGTGACGTCCTACGACCGCTACAGGGCCATCTACCACTCCCTGTGTTACGAGTTCATCATGGACCGATGGGCCTGTGGGAAGATGGCCGCTGCCTCCTGGCTTTGGGGTGGTTTCTTGGGTCTCAAGCACACTGTCAGTACATATTCTTTGTCTTTTGGTGGCTCGAACGTGATCCGTCACTTTTTCTGTGACTTTACCCAGTTACTGGCCCTAGCACGCTCTGATGATGCCCTCAGGGATGTGCTCCTGCTCATTGCCAGGGAGACTTTAAACGTCTTCTGCTTCCTTTTTATAGTCATTTCCTATGCCCACATTTTCTCCACTGTGAGGATCATCTCTTCCCAAGAAGGCCGGAATAAATCCTATTCCACTTGCCTGCCGCACCTCATCGTCGTCAATCTGTTTTCCTCCACTGGGTTTTTTGCCTACTTAAAACTGCCCGCGGACTCGATCTCTACCCTGTACCTGCTGTCGTCCGTGTTCTAAGCCGTGATGCCCCCCGCCATGAACCCCCTCATCTACATCCTAAGGAATTGGGACATGAAGATGGCGATGGGGAGAATTCTAACGTTTTTGAAGAAGCCAATTTCCTTGCCTTCATTCTCTTTACTTTCACTTTATATTTGTGTTACATCAATAGTACGTTTGTTATCTCTGGACAGGGTCTTCGGTATTTCTTTCCTCTCTTATCTCCTATTGGAGTCGTTTTGGTGTGACCTTGGAAATCCTACCTCCTCACCTCCTCCAAGAGATCTTCCCAGACTGAGCCCCCCTTTTCCTGTGCTCCTCCTCCCCTCCCCATCTCTCCAACTCACTCCCTCTGTTCTACCCCCTCCACACCCCACAGCACTTTTGTATATTTGTACATAGCTATAATTTTGTTTATTTTATAAACGATGTGCATGTATCTGTAGTTCGACTTTATATTGATGCTATTGATGCCTGTCTACTTGTTTTGTTTTGTTGTCTGTCTCCCCTTTTCTAGACTATGGGCCTGTTGTTGGGTATGCATTGTCTCTGTGGCCAAATTGTATTTTCAAGCGCTTAGTACAGTGCTTTGCATACAGTAAGCACTCAAAAAATATGATTGAATGCATATCTAGATTAGCCCATATGTTCTTTATGGCAGGAACTGTAACAGGGGCTTCTGCTTATTGTACCTCCTTTAGAAAGTTTTCCTTGACTAATCTCTCAGTTAATCAATAAATGGTATTTAATGATAGGACCTGGGTTGTAATCCTAGCTCCACCACCGATACACTGTGTAAGCTTCTGCAAGTCAATTCACTTTTCTGGGCTTCAGTTACATAATCTGTAAAATGGATATTAAGAGTGTGATCCCTATGTGGGACAGGGACTGTGTCCAACCTGATTAACTTGTATCTATCCCAACATTTGGAACAGTGCTTACCACATAGTAAGTGCATAAAAAGAACCAGAATTATCATTACTATCATATTTATTCAACAGGCTCTGCTATATTGTACTCTCCCAAGCACAGTACAATGTGCTGTGCACAGAGTAAGAGCTCAATAAATATTATTGATTGATTATTGAGCGCTCACTGTGTGCAAAGACTGTACCAAGAACACTGTATTATAGTCACACTGAACTAATCTCTTATCTCTCCATCCTAGATTTTCTCTACTGTGTCACCTATGTAATTGAGCATTTGTCCCCTACACACTTGGATATTCACCCCAGCTCCACAAGACTTATGTCTATATCTTAAGTACATATCTCTAATTAATTTATTTATTTATATTAATATCTTTCTCCCCCTCTAGATTGTACACTCGTTGTGGGCAGGGAATGTGTCTGTTTATTGTGATATTGTACTCTCCCAAGTGCATAGTACGATACTTTTCACACAGTAAGTGCTCAGTAAAGACGATTGAACAAATGAATCCTTATACACCGCCATTTCACCTATTTCTATTTTCTCTTCCAGTCTGTCTCCCTGACTACATAGTAAACTCCTCGAGAGCATTAAATCTGCCTACACTCTATTGTATTGTATTCTAGACTGCAATAATAATAATTTTGCTGTTCCTTAAGCGTTTACTTTGAGCCAGACATTGTCCTAAATCCTGTGATAGATACATGCTAATCAGGTTGGACACAGTCTATGACTCCCACATGGAGCTCGAAGTCTTAATATCCATTTTACAGATCTGGGAACTGATGTACAGAGAAGTGTAGTGACTTTCCCAGGGTCACACAGCAGAGAAGTGGACGAGCTGGGATTAGAACACATGTTCTTCTGATCCCTAGTCCCCTGCTCTATCCAGTAGACAACACTGATTCTCTTGTGTATTCAGGCAACTAATTTTCTTAATTTATTCATCAATGTATTTATTGAGGGTTTACCGTGTGCGGAGCGCTTAGTAAGAGCTTGGGAGAGTGTAATACATTAAAGTTGGGAGACACATTCCCTTCTCTCAAGAACCTTACAATCTTGTTCTCACTACTCACTACAGTGGAGCTTCTCTGATTTGATATAGATATTTTAACTCCATTTTTAATCTATTTATTGAGCACTTACTATGTGCACAACACTGTACAAAGCGCTTGGGAAAGCACAATACAACATAATTAATGGATATGCTCCCTGCCCTCCCTCCCTAGATTGCAAACGCATTAAGGGTAGGGAATATTTGTGCTTATTCTCTTGTTTTGTACTCTCCCAGTCACGGGGAACAGTGCTCTGCACATAGCAAGTGCTCGATAAATACCATTGATTGATTGATTGCCCATAGCATGTTTATAGTCTAGATGGTGGAAAGTACAGTGTTCTGCACATAGAAAGCACTAAATAAAAACATTGATTGATTTATATTTATAATTACATAGGTGTCTGTCTCCCCTCTAGACTGTAAGCTCATTGAGGGCAGGAAACAAGTCTACCTACTCTGATGTATTGGACTCTCCGAAGCGACTAGTACAGTGCTCTGCACACAGTAAGTGCTCAATGTATACCGTTGATCGATCGATTGACTGATTGACTGATAATTGACTGAATATACAATCCTGGAAATTTGGATGAAGATATCGTTGATAGATTTGTTCCTGAGGCAAAATCAATTCTAGCTTAAACTGTTCTGATTTCAGATGTTACTTCCTAGGTCACTCGTGTGTCATAATCAATCAATCAATCAATCACATTTATTGAGGGCCTACTGTGTTCAGAGCACTGTACCTAACGCTTGGGAAGTACAAGTTGGCAACATATAGAGACGGTCCCTACCAAACAGTGGGCTCACAATCTAGAAGGGGGAGACAGAGAATAAAACAAAACAAATTAACAAAATAAAATAAATAGAATAAACATGTACAAGTAAAATAAATAAATAGAGTAATAAATACGTGCAAACATATATACATATATACAGGTGCAGTGGGGAAGGGAAGGAGGTAAGGTGGGGGGGAAGGAGAGGGGGAGGAGGGGAAGAGGAAGGAGGAGGCTTTGTCTGGGAAGGCCTCCTGGAGGAGGTGAGCTCTCAGTAGGGCCTTGAAGGGAGGAAGAGAGCTAGCTTGACGGATGTGGGGAGGGAGGGCATTCCAGGCCAGGGGGATGACATGGGCCGGGGGTAGACGGCGGGACAGGCGAGAACGAGGCACGGTGAGGAGATTAGCGGCAGAGGAGCGGAGAGTGCGGGCTGGGCTGTAGAAGGAGAGAAGGGAGGAGAGCTAGGAGGGGTCGAGGTGATGGAGAGCATTGAAGCCGAGGGTGAGGAGTTTCTGCCTGAAGCGTAGGTTGATTCGTAGCCACTGGAGATTTTTGAGGAGGGAAGTAACATGTCCAGAGCGTTTCTGGACAAAGACAATCCGGGCAGAGGCGTGAAGTATGGATTGAAGTGGGGAGAGACAAGAGGATGGGAGATCGGATAGGAGGCTGTTCCATAAGACTGAAGATGGCCAACAGGAGAAGTTCCTAGTGGGTAGAGCGCGTGTCTGGGAATAAAAAGGACTTGAGTTCTAATCCTGACTCTGTCACATGTCTGCTGGGTGACTGTGGGCAAGTCACCTCACTTCTCTGTACCTCAGTTCTCTCAACTGAAAAATGGGGATGAAGACTGTGAGCCTCATTTGAGATAAGGACTGTGTCCAACCTGATTACTTTGAATCTACTTCAGTTCTAATCACAGTGCCGGGCACATGCCTGGCAGTGCTTAGGAAATACCATAAAAAAGTGTCCGGCCTGACTGACTGGTTTGGTCTGTGGAAAAGAGGGTCTCCTGCTTACCACGCTTAGTTCAATCATTCATTCATATTTATTGAGGGCTTACTGTATGAAGAGCACTGTACTAAGCGCTTAGAAAGTGCAATTTGGCAAGATAGAGACAATCCCCACCCAATAACCGGCTTGATGTATTTCCCCTCCCAAATATCATGTAGAAGGAGTAATCAATCAATCAATCAATCAATCAGTCATATTTATTGCGTGTTTAATATGTGCAGAGCATTGTAATAAGCAATTGGGAGAACACAATGCAACAGAATTAGCAGACACTTTTCCTGCCCACAACGAGCCTACAGTCTAGATGGGGGAGAATGCACACTAAGGTGAAAAGATCCCTAACCAGTGGGAAGCATTGTGGCCTAATAGGTAGGGCACGGATCTGGGAGCTCCACCACCTACCCACTGTGTGACCTTGAGTGATTCACCTCACTTCTCTGTGCCTCAGTTATCTTATCTGACAAATGGGGATTCAATCCCTGTACTCCCTCTTACTTAAACGGTTGAGCAACTTGTATCAGCTCCAGAGCTTAATAGAGTGCTTGGCGCATAGTAAACACTTAGCAAATACCACTGTTATTAGTATTATCATTACTCATCCTGGTGTCATCTACCAGTGTCCACCGTCAATCTGATAGGGGGAATGGGCATTTTCTCTCTAAGATGGAAGAGAGTTCCCCAAGGAGGAGAACCATGGCGGCTTTTACGTCCCGGGTCCTCAAGCTGTAGATGAGGAGATTCAGGGCGGGGGACACCACCGTATAGAACCAGGATACCAACAGATGCAGAGCTGAGGGGGAGCCTGAGGGTGGCTTCAAGAAAGCACAGAAACAAGTCGTGACAAAGAGAATGATGACGACGAGGTCGGGCAGGCAGGTGGAGAAGGCTTTGGTCCGACTCTCGGTGGACAGGATCCTCAGCACGGCCGAGAAGATGCGGACGTTGGAGACGACGATGGAGACGAAGGAGATGAAACTAAAGCCGATACCCACAGCTACGCTGCTGTCAATGACAACTTGAGTTTCTGAATAGGAGATCTTCAGTAAGGAGGGGACATAACAGAAGAACTGCTGGATGACCTTTGTCTCCCCGAAGCTTACTGTGAAATTGCCGGCTACGTACATCGCCGCGAAGAGCCCCCTGCTAAGCCAGGACGCTGCCGCCATTTTCCCACAGGCCCCTCGGTCCATGATTAGGTCGTAGCGCAGGAGGTGGCAGTTGGTGGCATAGCGGGTATAGCACATCGTAGTGAGGAAGGGCAGCTCTGAAACAGCAAAGAAAACCATTAAGAAGAGCTGGGCAGGTCAGGAGGTAGATTTCTCTATGGTCTGTCAGGGTGTTGATGATGGCTTTGGGGACGGTGACGGAGGTGAGACACAATTCATTGAAGGACATCTCCTGAGGAAGACGTATATGGGAGTGTGGAGGTAGAGAAGCAGCATGGCTCAGTGGAAAGAGCTCGGGCTTTGGAGTCCGAGGTCATGGGTTCAAATCATGGCACTGCCAATTGTCAGCTGTGTGACTTTGGGAAAGTCACTTAACTTTTCTGTGCCTCAGTTCTCCAACCTGTAAAATGGGGATTGACTGTGAGCCCTCTGTGGGACAACCTGATCACCTTGTAACCTCCCCAGCGCTTAGAACAGTGCTTTGCACATAGTAAGCGCTTAATATATGCCATCATCATCATCATCACCTGGTCGAAGACGGTGACGGTGACGATGAGGAGATTCCCCATCAGGGCTGCCAGGTAGATCAGGCGGAACAGCGCACTGTGGACCAGCTGCAGCTCCCGGACCTCCGAGAAATGTAGGAGGAGGAATTACTTCACCGTGGAGATGTTGGCCATGCCCGACGGGATGCCTTTAGGCGTCTTGTGGGAGGACCTGATTTCAGACAATCAATTGATCAATCAGTCGTTTTTATCGAGCGCTTACTTCCTGCAGACCGCTAAGCTAAGCCTTTGGGAGAGTATGCTATAAACAGTGTAACAGAGTTGGTAGACACATTTCCTGCCCACAGTGAGCTACCATTCTGGAGTGGGGGACAGCCATTTATAGTAATGAATCATTTACAGCTATGAACGTAAGTGCTGTGGGGCTGATGGAGGGGTGAATAAAGATAAGGTTGAAAACACAGAGAGAAGGTTCGAGACTAAAAACTAATTATGAGAGGGGAACGTTTCTGCTAATTCATGTGTGTGGCCTTGGACAAGTGACTTCACTTCACTGTGCCTCATTTACCTCATCTGTAAAATGGTGATTAAGACTGTGAGTCCCATGTCGGACAGGTACAATGTCCAACCCGATTTGCTTGGATCTATTTTTCTTAGTACAGTGCCTGGCACATAGAAAGCGCTTAACAAATGCCACAATTATTATTATCAATTCTGTTGTACCGTTCTCTTCCGAGCACTTAATACAGTGCTGTGCATATTGTAAACACTCAGTAAAATACCATTGATTGATTGCGCAATGGGGCAACATCGTGGAAGGAACCTGTCTTGTCATTTCTGTCGGTTCAGGACAAATCCTTTCCACAATCATGATGCCCATTTTATTCTTCATTATCAACAAAGACGAAGGCTACATAGATTCCCCTGCTTGGTTTGTTATATACGCCCATCTCCCCTCTCCTCAAAAGCCTCCAGTGGTTACACAACCCTCTCCGTATCGAACACCAACTCACATCAGCTCTTTCCCTTCTGCCTGATGGCTAATGTCGTACCACAACCCTGCCCGGACACTTTGCTCCTCTAATGCCAACCTATTCACTGAACCTCAATCTCATCCATCTCTCCACTGAACCATTGTCTACAACCTCCCTCTGGCCTAGAATTTCCTCCTCTTTCATAGCCAACAGATGATCATTCTCCCCTGCTTCAAAACCTCATTAAAATCACACCTCCTCCCAGAAGCCCACCCTGCCTAACCTCTCACACTATTACTCTATTTCAGCTCCCTTCTGTGTCGCCTACAAACTGAGGTTCGTACCCCACAAGCACTCTGATATTCATCCCAGCCCCACAGAACTTGTATGAGAAGAATGGCTTACATGTGAAGCAACGTGGTTTATTGGAAAGAGCACGGGCTTGGGAGTCAGAGGATGTGGGTTCTAATTTCGTCTCCACCTCTTGCCTCCTGTGTGACTTTGGGTAAGCCATGTCACTTGAGTTACCTCATCTGTCAAATAGGGATTTAGACTGTGAGCCCCACGTGGCTCTACCTTGTACCTACCCCAGCTCTTAGAACGGTGCTTGGCACATAGTAAGTGCTTAAGAAATACCATTATTATTATTATTATTATTATTATTATTATATCCATATTCTTATTCTTTACTGCTTCCCCTATCTGTAATTTACTTTAAAGTCTATTTTTCCCTATCAATAAAACCGTGGTATTTATTGAGCACTTACAATGTGCAGAGCACTGTCTTAAGCACTTGGGAGAGTTCAATACAACAAACTGGTAGACATAATTCCTGCCCACAAGGAGGGTGAGGCAGAGACTACTAGACTGTAAGGACCTTTTGATCTGGAATTGGGTCTACGAACCTTAATTCTCACAGGCTTAGTACAGTGGTCTGAGAACGGTATTGTGCACAATAAATACCATTGATTGATTGATACTGCTATTATTACTAACTTTATATACCTATAAAGATACAGACATATAACTATAACTCTAAACTATAAATTCCGCCTGTAGAATGCAAGCTTATTGTGGCCAGAAAACGTGTCTTTTAACTCTGTTTCATTGTACTGTCCCAAATGCTTCTTAGAGTGTTCTGCACACAGTTAGTTCTCAATAAATATGATTGATCAATATATCTAGGCACTGATTGATTAATTGTTCAATACTAATATTGCTACTAATCCTAATCTTCATATATATGACTAATTGATACAACTAATATCATTGCTAACATTACTAACCTTCATATATCTTCAGGGAGCCAGGAATAGGCAATCACTCAGTCAATGAATCATTAGGATTTGTTGAGCGCTTACTATGTGCAAACCACCGGGTAAACTTTTGGGAGAGTTTATTACAATAAAATTAGCAAACGATTTCCCTGCCCTTAACACACTGAGAAATTCCTCTTCTCTTAAATTTCTCTTTTGATCTGGACTGGGAACTGGGTCACCTCTATCTCGCATAAATCTGTGCAGGAACAGAAGAAATTTCCCATTTCTGCCCCTCACCTTTCCCCTGCTCATCTCCAGAGTCACCAGGACTGTTCTCGATCTACACTCACTCACTTGGTGCCCTCATTCGCTCCCACGGCTTCAACTATCATCTCTACGCTGATGACACCCAGATCTACATCTCTGCCCCTGCTCTCTCCCCCTCCCTTCAGGCTCGCATCTCCTCCTGCCTTCAGGACATCTCCATCTGGATGTCTGCACGCCACCTAAAACTCAACATGTCCAATACTGAACTCCTTGTCTTCCCTCCCAAACCCTGCCCTCTCCCGGATTTTCCCATCACTGTTGACGGCACTACCATCCTTCCCGTCTCACAGGCCCACAATCTTCCTGTCATCCTCGACTCCGCTCTCTCGTTCACCCCTCACATCCAAGTCGTCACCAAAACCTGCCGGTCTCAGCTCCGCAACATTGCCAAAATCCGCCCTTTCCTCTCCATCCAAACCACTACCCTGCTCGTTCAAGCTCTCATCCTACCCCGTCTGGACTACCGCATCAGCCTTCTCTCTAATCTCCCATCCTCGTGTCTTTCTCCACTTCAATCCATACTTCATGCTGCTGGCCGGATTGTCTTTGTCTAGAAACGCTCTGGGCATGTTACTCTCCTCCTCAAAAATCTCCAGTGGCTACCAATCAATCTGCGCATCAGGCAGAAACTCCTCACCATCGGCTTCAAGGCTCTCCATCTCCTCTCCCCCTCTTACCTCACCTCCCTTCTCTCCTTCTACAGCTCAGCCCGCACCCTCCGCTCCTCTGTTGCTAATCTCCTCACCGTTCCTCGTTCTCGCCTGTCCCGCCGTCGACCCCCGGCCCACGTCATTCTCCTGGCCTGGAATGCCCTCCCTCTGCCCATCCGCTAAGCTAGCTCTCTTCCTCCCTTCAAGGCCCTACTGAGAGCTCACCTCCTCCAGGAGGCCTTCCCAGACTGAGCCCCCTCCTTCCTCTCCCCTTCGTCTCCCTTTCCATCCTCCCGTCTTACCTCCTTCCCTTCCCCACATCACCTGTATATATGTATATATGTTTGTACATATTTATTACTCTATGTATTTATTTATTTTACTTGTACTTATCTATTGTATTTATTTTATTTTGTTAATATGTTCGGTTTTGTTCTCTGTCTCCCTCTTCTAGACTGTGAGACCACTGTTGGGTAGGGACTGTCTCTATATGTTGCCAACTTGTACTTCCCAAGAGCTTAGTACAGTGCTCTGCGCACAGTAAGCGCTCAGTAAATACGATTGATTGATTGATTGATTGTCCTGGGCTGGGGAACAGCACCCTCTGCTGAGAGAGAGGCTCACTCCATCTCAGACTGTTGCTGATCTGATTGTTCATTCATTCATTATTCAATTGTCTGTATTGAGAGCTTACTGGATGAGAGGCAATGTACTGAGTGCTTGGGAGAATAAAGTATACCCATTAACGGACGCACTCCTTGCCAACAATGAGTTTACAGTCTAGATACAATCTTGTGTCTACCAATTTACCTACCAACATTTCTTGGGATATACTAAACGCTTAGCAA